>NC_054563.1:7043271-7235818 GCF_017654505.1 Polyodon spathula | reverse complement strand
CTGCAATTAGGTTATTTGTATGAGCACGTGACTTCCTCCATATGTGCAAGCAACATAAAGACCAGCAATATTTTTCCTTCAGCAATCTTTTTCCTTTTCTAACCCTTTTTTCAATAAAATGTCCATTTTAAAGCAATGAACTTTTTTTGCATTGCAATGGCCATTATTCAGTGAAGTGTCATTAGCTGGGATCTTTACTGTAAATGTGAGACTCCCTCTGTTTCCGTAATTGTACCATATCGGTACCAGTGTGCTGTTGTAATGCTTTCCCATGATACTACACTGGAATGGTAATGATAATATGGCATTTTCTCCTAAGCATCAGAAAAAACTTTTCATGGTAATCATATTTAATAATCCTCAGAATCTTAAAATAGAATGGATAGTTCTTTTACTGAAGCACAGACTCCATGGAAAGACCATCTTCCCAAATCTTTTTTTTTAAAGTAATAGACAGATACTCACATTAACCAGGCAGATGGGTGGTGGGTTTGTGATGCTAGCAAAGGCACAAGGAAAGCAAAAAGCGAAGAGCTGTCTCTTCAGCAATTGCTCCCACCTTAGGTTTATGTTTCTGCTTTTTTATTGCTCTTTACTCTCACAGTTCCAGAAACCAGTTCATCATATTCAGGTACTGTCTGCCTAGGTGTTACCCATTTAACTAGCTTTTTATTTTTGACACATTTGATCTCTACCTGAAACTAAGAGATTCCTTATATGAGCACTATGAGGGTACAATTTATTCATAATATTCTAAACCCTCAACCCCTTGGACTTTATGAGAACATACTACAACGCCTCAGCTTTCACCTTTAGCCTCAGCCCAGTTGTTTAATATCTCCACAAAATGAACTCAGAGGTTTTTTTTTTAATTATTTTTAAACCTTTCAATCTTCTGTTATTCAATACCATAAGAGAAAACTAAATCAGTGTTATAAAATTATAATATCTTTGCAAATGAACATCATGTAAAGTACTGTAATAAATAATGCTAATTTGATCAGCTATGTTGCACTCCCTGTTACTCGGCCTGAAAGGAGAATGGGTAGTAAAAGCCTTCTCGCTTTGGGGACCAGACTACTGGAGTAAATGTTGAAGGATACAAAATCTCTGCCCTGCAAAAAGACAAGCCTAACAGACAAGTACAACATAGTGAAGAACTGACACCACTGTGTACTGTAGCCCTCTCTCCCAAAGGGGCATGAACATGTGCCATCAGAGCTGATCTAAATAGCATTATTTAGCAGACACATTGCGGTGTATCATTTATTAACAGCTTGTATGGCCACTCAGCTGGTTTCCTGTTTAATTAAATTTCCCCAGTGGCAGCGATTGAGTCAGCAAAGTATTTGTTACAGTACTTTACATCAGGCCTGGGCTGATTCTGAGCTTTTCTTATGACTTGGAATACTAATCTCTGAACAAGTTGCAAACAAGGTAGAGGGCACATTAGGCTAATCTATGGAGGAATACAGTACACAAAAAGAAATGAACAACATGAGGAGCTTTGTTTTCAACGGTAATTGTGCAAATCTTTTTTTTAAATAATGTCCATGTTTCTGTTGAAGTTAAAGCTGAGTACTGATTTCTCATTGGCCACCTAATTCAAAAGTAACCTGACTGTAAAGACCTGAACGCAGAAAGCAAATTATTTTTTCTCAATCAAAACTGAACCAAGTGAAGTAAGGTTGCAATAAAAAAGCTGAAGTATCCAGTCGCCAGCACACTCCCTTGAAAATAACAGTGCCAAGGAGTGTCCTGTTGTGCCTTTACTGTTTGTCTTGAACTGATGAATCCTAACACCAGTCCAACCTACTTGTTATATAGGACTATATCGGGTCTCCATACATAACTACTAGGTATGCGGATGGTATCAAGTCCATCATAATCATCCTTATTCCAGCTCAGGTAGGCATCAAACCACACCTGTCGGATCCATAGGTAGGCTGTAAGTATCTGATTCCGCTCATCCTGTGAAACAGAGAGGACAGGTAAACCAAACAAGATTCTTCACTGCTAGTGGAACTAAGTACAATTGTCAACATAAAGTGCATGATAGTGGAAGCAAATGCATTGACCATGGGGATACAATATAGGGCACGACCAGGATGGTCAGAAAGCTGCTAATTCATGTAATGGGACCCTAACAGTGGAACCCAGGTGGAGCAATACAAAAATGGAAGGTTGCCGCAACATTTTTGGAGCTGCATTCTCCCACTGGTGATTCCCGATGACACTGTCATGGTATGAATATCTGCTAGCTGATGATGGGGGATGTCCAGTATTCCAAGCACTGGCAACCTCGCCATTGATTGCCCACATTGCAGCTTCATCATTCCTTCCACATAAGTGTTTCACCAGTCTAGGGCAAGCCATTGGTTCAAGGTGTTTCTCATGTTGCCTGTATTGTTTCCTCTGGTGGGTGTATGTATTAGTGGGTCGCAGAAACCAGTGTTGGGGGAGTAGGGGGTTGTATTTAATTAATAAGTTAATTAATTAATTAATTGGAAATATAAAACACTTACCAATAGCTGACTTGACTTTATTTTTTAAACAGGAAATTGGCACATAGGTTTTTCATCTGGGCAAGCTTATCGATTACTCTTATGTTGAAGAATGGAATTTTCTGTAAAAGCTCATTTTCAATGGAAAGCATAGATAATGAATTCAGTCTGTCTTGTGACATTGTATTCCTTAAAATAAATCTCTGATCTTCTGTCGAGCCGAAAAGCTCCTATCCGGTTCGCAAGTTGTCATTGAAGCTGTCATCACAATTTGGAGTATTTTCAGAGACGGAATTTAACAGGGAAAGTGCTGTGTTGCTATGTTGTAGCTCAGTGTGTTGAGACAATGTGGACAGCTCTGTTTTCAGCTTGGGTTTGTTCAACATTGCTGAACCATTCGGTATTAAAAGCTCTATTTTTTTCTTTTCCGTTTTGAGTAATCCCTATATCAGTCAGTTGATGAGGACCTAAATGTTTAAGCTTTTCTTCAAAGGAAAACGTAGAAGAAATATTTCCTACCAAAGATTCAACAGTTCATTTTCAAATTATAGACTGAAAATGTTATTGTACCGCACACTTCAAACATATATCAACTTACAAGCGTTTGCGCGGCCACAGCAAGGCACAGCAGGCAAGGAGCCGAGGCAGGTGTGCCTCTTCATTGCCCAGAAAAAACAATAAAGCACATGGTGAGAATCCATGTCTGCTGCGCTAATTTAAAACACAGTGTAATCGCTTCACTGCTGGTGATGAGCCCGACTCAAGTCAAATATCCACGATAGTTCACCGGTATTTACCAGGGGCTTGGCTGCCGGCTTGTTTACTTCCAGTTTCCCAGCGGCCACCCTTGCGATACTGTAGTTTATCTAGTCTAAAATGTAAAATAATTTGTTGTGTATAAACTTTAAAATGTAAAACTAAGTATTATGCTTCGGTTTTTTTTCCCACTCTTCCTGTTGGGCCAGGCTCCACAGGATCCTAATGACCAGCCACCACTGCCTGCAAACTGAACATTCTTGTGATTCATCTATTTGCAGCACAGATATATTGAAGAGCACTGGTCAGTATATAAGAATGCAGGACTGTATATATTCGCATTTTAATTTACAATACAGTAATTTACATTTGTATTATTATGGCAGTCTGTGTGTTTGTGAGGTATTACATTTATTTATTTATTTTTATTTATTTATTTTTTTAATTACTTCTGGTACAATTTGATAATCACGCTCCTTCCAAAAGGGTTTGTTCCTGGATCAGTTCTCTTACCTGTAAGCCGATCATTGCCACTGGGTTATCATCTTACGTTCTGCATATGAGGGAAACTTGGGGACAAATGAGTACTTATTTGTAATCCTTTCAAAAAACAAAAATTGAAGCTTTACCAAAATTCTAGTAGGCACCAGCCCCAATTAATCGTTCCTCCTCTGTTAACTGAAAAAGGTCAAGCTATTAATTGTTGTGTTTATGTTTATAAAATGTTGTGTTTATGACACTGCTGTAGGCATGAGCACAAGTATACACTTGCATTATTTGAAGTAACATGAAATAGATGTTACAGGGAAGCAGTTTGAATTAAGTTGCACTTAATAATACAATGAAATAACATTCCTATTTAGCTGTTGGCCAATTGGCTATTTTATGTTTATTTGACATGTCTTGGCATGATAAGGTGATATGTTGCTGATAATGTTATTAACTGAGCTCTAAATGTTAATGTGTTTTTACTGCATGGCTGCAGGGTTCACCTCCTCTCATTGGCTTCTATGTTTTTACTCTAGAATGAAATTATTTCATTCTGCAGAGAGAGTCTCTTTTTTCTTTTGTCCTCAAGGTGATCTAGTTTAATCAAGCAGTAACTACAGGTCACAGAGAGTGTACATGAAATGAAAAAGCACTTCCACTTGATCCAGGGCTGAAATGTATGTTATCTTTTAATAGCTCACACCCGTACCAACTTACTGTTTAAGCCCTCCGACATGTTTGCAACGTTGACATGGATGTTTCCCCCTTTCAAAAATAATAGTTATGCTTAGACCACAAGAACAAAAACAAGATTGCAAAATGCATATGTGAAAAACTGTTTAGCTTTAAAGTATGTTGCAAAGTTGCATTCCCCAGGCAGGCTGCCTTACCATGTCGATGATCTGAGACAGGGTGATCTGCAGTGTGACGTTCATGACTTTGTCAGTGTCCTCCACTGGCCTCAATGCACTTGTGTAGTTGGTGAATAAATCACTCAGCAGCTTTTGGGCGAATTTCCCATGTGCTCCCCAGCAGCCTGCAAGAAGGGGATTACAAGACAGTGACACAGAAAACTGAGCCCGTTTCAACTGCTGCAGAGTTAGCTCCAACCTCTTCCTTCAAAAAAAAAATGAGTAAATTACATACTGGAGTAGACCCAAAGAACAGATCTAAGAATAAATGAAATGATTTAGAAATATAGTCTGTCAATGGAAGTTAGCAATAAAATGTTTAATCACAATCTGAGAAGCGATTTGCTGCCACCTGTGCACACTTACTGTACAGGATGCACCATCTCTCACAATTAAAGTGAAAAAGCCACGTAGAAATGCTGAAATAAATTTACAAAACTGTGACAAACATTTTGACCAAAACTCTTTCTCAATGTCTCAAACGAAGTCATTGAGAAAGACCTGCAGTCAAAACATTTGTCATACAGAGTTAAAAATGTATCACTGAAATCATATATCCTAAAACATGTTTGACATTTTGTATAGGTAGTAATTTGGGATTACATGTTCCTTTTAAACATGATTACAGCTGGCAAAAACGCTTATCATCCTAAATCCAGCTCTAAAAAGGTTTTGGTTTGCAAGCTAGAACCAGAACGATTAGCAGCTGTGTGACTCATTTGCATTTAATTAGACAAAAATGAATATTCCTGTTAGTGTTCAATAGTCTATCTTTTAAAAAGCATGCTATCATTTGGCTGAGCACTTTATTATGGGAACTAAAGATAATATGATGTCATAATATGATGTCTTCCAAGGCTATCGTAAAATTGGCTGGTTTTCATCTGTTGGCTCTGGGAGATTAAATACTAAAGGTATTTGAAAAAAAAGACAGGAAGCAAGGTCTGTGTTAAGATGATCCATAACTATTAAACACTCAATTGTGATGAGATCCCAGCTTACCACTGACCCACTTCATGTGTGCTGAGAGGGCATTCTTGTTCCTCATTCTCATTTGAGCAGTTTAAACTAGCATGTAAACACACACACACACACACACACACATAAACATAACAAATGAATGGCATTGCAACAGAGATCAGCCCTGCTTTTGTCTGGCCAGTACGGTTTGCTGTTGCGGGATGAGGAGAAGTAGTCCCTGTGAGTTTCCCATCTAGAAGTGGGCAGAAATAACAGAATGTGGAAGTTGTCACATTGAAAGTGGGCAGGGCTCTAAAACAGAAGTTGTGTAAAAACATGTTCGATTGGTCAGAAATGTGTTTTTCACTTCTGGCCCTGCCCACTTGGAATTTCACCACCTTGACCTCCAGTTTGACCCTGGCCTTTTTTCAAATCCTGCACACCCTGATTTGCTACTGTGTCAGAGTCACTGTGCAATATGGATTTCAGGTACATTGTAGCTCCATTGTTGGTAATGCTGTGAACTGCTGGGGTTTCTTCAGGGTAATACACAAGTATAATAATAATAATACACAGGTATACTGGTATTCTTCAACATGTTTGTACTGTAATAAATGTAGCTATCTGTCTCCTTCTAAACCTGCACTGAATTAATCAGGTTTATTAGAGGAGTAACTCAACGGTAGTCTCACCTGTTTTAGCACTGGTACCTAAATGCTGGTGCCTAAATATTTTATACACAAATTTCATACCCAAGACAAGTGGATTTTCCACCACTGAATTCTGGAATTGCAGAACCCTTGCAACAACATGCTTGATAGACAGAGAGCTTCATTCTCCAGAGCTGTCCATCACTAGCACTTCAACTGTTCTTACTTAATCTGGTCTGTGGATAGATTGTGTAGCTTCAGTTTCCAGCGCTGTCACTCACCCCCATTTAGACCACAGTAAACGTAATAGGAACACAGATACACACAACACCTAATGAGTGCAGAAGGTGCTCTTGAGCATGTAATACCTGTAATTACAGGTAAAGCCCTGCAATAAACACCTGTTGTTGGTTAATTACAGTGAATGTCCATTACCTTGCCTTCTAGTCTGGTCTGCAGCAGCTTCGTGTGCAGCTAGTTTCACTAAAAGATGCACTGCCTGGCTGCTAGCAATCCGTGTCTACACATCCATCACTTGATTGCTTGCAGGAAACTGAAATAACAAGAGGCCTGGAAACAGCCAATCAGGAACAGAACACTGAAAAATAGAATCCTGACAAGCTCCATACAACTTTTCCTGCAACTGCCTGCTAAAAGCCTCTATATCAGTTGGTTTCTAGAAAGGTTTTGGGCTTTAAATTTGCACATTTGTGTGAATTTGGCTTTGGGGTTCAGGCGAGGAATCCTATAGAGAATAACTTGGTTCTGGTTATTCTGCAGTGGTATCTGGAAGCAGGAGATGGGGCGGTGTTGTATTCTGCAGCAATGGAATGGATGTGTGGGAGCTCAGTCAGCCGCATTTATAAATGCTCGCAAAGCAACTGATTGAGGGAAGTTGGTTTAAAACTTTATACAAGTAGGTACAGTCGGTAAGCATAGTTAGATAAGAAGAAAGTTAGCAGGGGGGTCTCAGAGTGGTTTACCTGGTAAAAGCACAGCCGATTGGTGAGCGGGGAGAATCGTACAGCACAGGATTGCGTCCTGGCTGTGCGGAGTCACCGGTCTTCGCTGGGGATTCCGAAGGGAGCGTCACATTGGCTCTAGTGCTCCTATGAGTTAGAGAGGCAAAACCAGCAGGGACTGCTATTTGCGCTACGGTGAACCCTGCTGGTCAGGTGCCCATGAGCCCAGAGCAGACACCTTCTGGGCTGGCATTTGTCCTCCAGAGGCTGCTAGCTTGCTATCATCCTCTCTCTCCTGGGTGTAAAAGAGAAAGCTGGCTTGGCCATAGGATCGGAGGATGCCCGCTGAATCTTCAAGCATTAATACATGCAGAGGCAAATCAGCAACCACTCATACTGTAAGCCAGCTTCTTATCCACTAAGCATTTATGGTATTAGGGCTTTTAACCCCATCTCATCTTAGTGACAGAGATCTGAATCTGCAACAGCAGGGCACAGCTGTGTTGATGTTGATGAAAATGGGTATAGATTATTGGAGATAATCCACGAGAGACTCCAGTCACATAATTCACAAAACAGAGCAGGTGCACTACAAAACAAAATGCCCTAGCAGAAAAAAGACATAGAAAGCATTATACTACTGAAAATTAGCTGGGTCAGGTTTTTCATGTTAGAATGTTCATTCAAGATTCCAACCAAATGAATAAATATTATCACAGAGTGAATACTCTCAATTAATGGAAGTTCAATTACTGTGTATACAAAGCGCACCGCATGACAAATATACGCAAGCATCTGTAATGCTTCTGTCTTACATGGAAAAGGATGCCTTCATATCAAGTTACACACTGAAGAACTTTCAAACGTCCCTGCAAAAGCACAGCACATGTTTATGCTGTCACTCAGGTAAGTGGATGCCCCTGTTGATGGTCAAGTTGCAGTCAGAACTTGACCTGTACCTTTGCTACAGCACAGACTGCTAACTTCCCCCAATACATTGTCAGTTTGACTGATGGATACTGCCTTATGGTGTCTAGATAAACAGCACAGCTTGAGGAAAGTTTTATTGTAAAGGTAAAGGATGCCACTTTAATGCAAGTAAAAATAATTTAAGTGAGCTGCAAAACCATCAAATCCTTCTCAATCAATTGATCAGTTGTAACTAATCTAGCTATGTTATCAAAGTCTACCAAATTAAATAAATCTATAACATGTTTTTTTTTTTTTTTCTAATGTATTTCTTTTTCTATACCAAGGGCGTAAACTGACAATATTTTCAGTGCTGCAATACAGCAATAAAAATGTCAGCATTCCAGATGGGAAGAAAATTCTATTCCAATCGCCTTTTAAAACACTCATTGTGGAAGTTATTGTCCATGGATTGGTATTCTTGAATTAATGCATGTATTTAATACCTGCAGATAAATACTCCTTAGAGGCAATTATGAGAATCAGCACACCCTGATTTTACATGGAACTGCGCATTACAAGAGCAGCCAGCTGCTAGCCTGGACAGTAAAGGACAGACTTCCCATCTCAGCTATGACCTTTGCCAGAGACATCAGGTTTTTGCCCACTCACCCTTTTATTTGTTCTGATGGGTGAGACAGTTAAGGCAGCTATAAATAGAACTGTCATTTCCACCATTTACTTCTTACATTAAACCAATGGAAAGTTTCTGTATCCTTAGCACCTGCCAAAACACAGTTCAATAAAATGGCAAACGTGTGCTTATTATTTACAAGGGGCTGTATTTGCTCAGGGCTTTCCGTGTTAAACAAAATTTGCTCTAGAGCAAAGTGTGCACCACTGTTTTATAATGAAACAAAATAACTAATAAATAAACCAACAGTTTGTTTATTTTTATTTGTTTGGTATTTTCAGTTGTATTAATGCTAAGACTCAGACAATAAAATATGAATTATAACAAGGACATCCAATACTTAAATATAAATGTTTTGAAAAGTTGAGGGTTAAGAGTGAGCTTTACATTTTGCTACCCTATAGACTCCATAAAAATGTTCTTCAAAAAGACGGGATGTCCTGGGAAAAAAAAAAAAAACGTGATAACAAACACAATTACATTTTCTTTAGATAATCTAACCTTGCGTCTGATGAAAAAACAAATAGGCCTTTCTAAAAACTGAAGCCCTCAGTCATAACCCCTTGACAGCGTCATAAATTGACTATTTCTTATGCATACTCGACCAACAGGTTATTTGTTGGATAAATGAAAATTGCAGTAATTATCTCAATATCTGTCTTTTTGTCATACCGTTGTAGCCTGTATCATAACTCCAGATTTTACTCCAGTAATACTCCAGAGTTTTCATTAATTGCAGCTGCAGTTGGCAGTAGTAGACACCCTATAAACAATATGATTCACAAGCCAAGTGGGGTCAACCTCTTAGGGTGCAGCCACAATGCCGATTCTAGCTTTGTTTTTGTGGCTGCCTGCCAATATGCCCATTCTAATGGCTGACATGAGATCACCAAATTCAATTGCAAATTCAACCCATGCCCATGGCGGGCTGTCCAACATCTCAGATTAAATTTCGATTTGTACCACTTCCACAATTGAGAGGCAAAGTACAGTCCCCATTGTTATAGAACATAAAACACTTAAAAGATCCAGTCACATTTAAGTGGCGCTGTAAGGCTTTGCGCACCTCAGATACACGATCTGTTCTTCATTAGCATCTGTTATGTACAGCACCGGTACATGGCTGTCCACACATCCTGAACAACTAGCAAAGACTTACAGCAGCCCGAAAGAAATGCTTTTTTTTTTTTGCAGATAAATTATAGTGACAGGCACGGTTATCTGGTTATAGGAGTAGATTCATTCTTTGGAAGGCAAGAACAGATCAACGGCTACAAACAGAGTTTCATTTTCAACACCTGCAAACCTGCGCAGCTGTCAGTATCTGGTATACAGAGATATTAGGTGGAAGAACTATGAGAAAGACGTCAGTATGTACACGGGGGAGTTATTTACCAATGTGGCTAACAAACACACTATGTTTTATACCTGCTGCTAGCGTTTTTTTTTTGCTCATCCTAAAACAAAAATGATGTTGATATCTTACAAGATTATAAGCAAACTTGACAGTGATTTACAGTTATTATGGATTGTAATGCAATTGTATTATATACGTACTGGTCAATAGGATTTTGTGTCAATGTAGTACAGTCAAGAGACTGACACTCAAAAAATGCTTTGGAACGTACATGTATTTTATAAAAGGTCTCGTGTCGAGAGCGATAACCGAGGATTAAGATAACATAAATGAATCCCAAGGCAATGATAATATTATTAAGGGTTTACCTTGCAGTAGATACAGACATAGGATAAGCTGAAGATACAGTTTTCTGCTCCACAATCCCATCTTGATGAAAAATGTCAATGAATTGCAGGTTTTAATTCGTCGTCAAAATCAGAGGCAAGCATTGGCAATTATTTCCCTAAAATTGCAAAGCAGACAATCACTGTCCCGCGAAATAATTCCGCTGTAACCAATTGAGAGGCGCGGTTTGAAGCGGGTCCACCTGGCGCCTTGCCTGTGCAGTTTGGTGTGTTCAAAGCAAGTGAAGCGAAACCGGATTTCTGCACCGGACCCTGACCCAAAATGTGCGTATTCACTCTTACCCCAGCCTTCACTGCTATTTTCTTGAGCACTTTCTACAGAAATGTTCTGCAGTGGAAGCAGGTGACGTCAGTACACCTGCTAGTATAAGGTAGAAGATGAAAAGAGAGGCTGGGGACTCCAAGTGTGCTTTGACAGAAGAAATAATGAGAATAACATTTCAGCAATGGATAATTGTATAAAAAAGAGAGAAATAATGGAACATTTAAAACAACAGCAACAACAATACTAACACTACTAATAAATAAACAAACTATTTTTTCTTTTCTTCAATAGTCGTTTTTTTAGGGGGATAGCTGAAAATGAAAATGTGATTTGCATGCGTGTGTAAAATGATTATGAGGATTCTCAATATTTGTGTTGTTATGAAATTCTTGTATAATACTGAGCAGTGCTGTACTGTAATTGTCATTAAAATGCTGCTTATGCTTTACAGTGTGTGGAAACGTCACATTTAAAAAAAGTCATTATTTAATGCTTTAATTAATAAACATTTAATAAATTGTGTGCAATTAGGTTTTGTCGGGTCTGAATAAAAGTATTTCCTGAACAGACAGAAACCAGAAATACAGACATTTGTGATTAATTATTCGAGACTCATGGGTGTCAAGGCTAGTCTTTCAAGCGATGTAACATGGATGTAAATAATGGAAGAGAGAGAGAGGAGGGTAATTTGAATAATTTAGCAAGAGCAGGTACTGGTGAGAGCCTGTGTAAGAATAGGGACTGGTATGATCGCTCATTTAAGAATGGCTTTTCTTCCCTGACTCACCAGTTTATATATTATATATTAAGTTTTTATTTCTAAAGATGTTTTTATTTGAGATGATCTGTTCCTTAATTTGTTGGCGGTTTACCACAGACTTCAAATATATATATATATATCTTTTTTTTATCTATTTTAAAAAATCGATACAACTACAGAAAAATGCGGCAGTGTAGAAAATGGCAAAGGTGTTTTTTTTTTGTTTTTTTTTAACAGTTCAGTGCTATCTAATTCAACAACATTAATAGCTCCCTTGAACTACGCAAAGTTATCATAATTGGAAGGGCGTTCAGTTAGTAAAACTGTTTCAAGAAAATATCAGAAAAGAAAGTCAGAGAATTGATTTCACAAGCAAATTGTTCGTATTGGACAGTAGGAAAGAATATTGCCATTTTGGGCAGTTTGTCAGGTGATTCAATCATCGTGAGCTGGGGGGGGGGGGTTAGGTTTACTGCTGCTTTTGGTCCAATACCAAGTTTGTTTATTCGTAAAGCATATTTAAAAAAAAAAACTAAGCAAAATGATTTCAGTCATTATTGTGATGTATATACGGTTGCATGATTCCACCTGTGTACTTGTTATTTGTTGGAAAACATGGAACGAGAATTGATTAGCAGTTTGCTACGCATGCGGACTGGCAGAGCTATACTTGTGTTATTTTCTGAAAGACTAATATTGCAGATAGCAGATTAAATTGCATGTATTGCTAACAATTGATGAGAGCCTTTGAGCCTACAAGCTTCTTGCCCAGCATTGGCTGCAGTCTATAACAGCAGGGCAGGCTAAAGGGGCCAGGCTCTAAGACTTTTGGAATGCAAAGCATAAAGGGGCTGAAGGCTCCCAGAGACGGCTGTTGGACCCAAAGGTTCACAAGGAGAAAACAAGATAATGCCACTGGACTCAAAGGAAACCAAGCAACAAGGAGAAACATGAAGGAGGAAGATGACAAAGACCAGATGTGTAGACCTTTTGGGGCACCTGGGGTCTGAAGAGGAATGCATTGAGTTCAGATGTCACCACACTAGACTATACACACACACAAACCACTTACCAAAAGCGCAGACATTAGAGTCTAGGGTTAAGCAATGTGTAAGCAAAGGAAAGGGGTGTTAAGGGTGTGTCAACCAGGTATTGCACATTGGGCTAGTATTAACATATACAATGCCTATTGGAGTAAGGAAAACAAGGATGGGCTAACTTATACATATGCATGTCTAGAAAAATGTAAACAGGACCTTATTTGTTAAATTTGTTTGTCCTGTGCTTGGGGGCATCAGTTCCCTACATATTTCAATAAACCAAACAAATATCTGAAGAAAAGGACTCTGTATTTTCACTTCAAGTTGCTTATTTCATTAGACCTAAAACATCACAGAAGTAGGGATTTGGCTTTTAGTCAAGGTTTACTCCCTATACTTTCAGACCCTGAAAAATTGTATATGGTTTCATGCAGTAACATTCTGTATAGTGTTGCTACTGTGTTACTATTAAATACCTGCACTTGCATTAAGAAACAACATTATATATTATGCAGTTGTATTTAAAAGTTACCGAGTATGCACTACATCAGAAGAATTGTTTTAAAACCAATCATTCATTGCAATCATTCCTGTAATGCCACTCTGTATGGTGCATCTAGCCTCGTTTATTGATCGAGTTCACAACACCTTTCACACATACAAACCAAACACATATACTGTAGTCTTATTTGAAAGACGAGACAATCCGCGCATAGCTGAGGGGGTAGTTTACTAAACATCAAAATAAAAAGTATTACAGTATTTGCTGCACCAAACAAAAAAAAAATAATCAAATTATAACCGTCATAAAAGGGTAATGGGGTAGAAAAAAAAGGCATTTAATTTGAAGTTACACTCTCTTTAAATATTTAAATTCATATACTACATATTTCCATCTGCTATCCATTCAAATAGCTTTTAAAAGCCGTAACTACATTTCATTCGAAAGGGCAGCTGCTTCAACCTATTCTGGCATAACTGACTAGTACCCATATGAATATAGTACCACCAAATACAGCTGGATATGTATAATTTGATGAGACAGATCTGTAAACTCATGTTTTCAGAGATCAGCAAACTTTCCTTTGTGCTTATTGACCATTAGCAGCCTCATTAGATTCAAATGTGTCCATTTGGCAAGTATGCACTTGATCCTGAATTTACATCACAGAGTGAGCTACAAAGAAATATATATTCCTCCAGGATCCCCCTTAAGACTAAAGCAGTTTGATCTCTTATTTAATTGGCAAAGGCCAGTGTTATGAGTACAACACTCATCTGCAGCATCGTGCTTGCAGTAGAGAACGTGTTGACTGCAGCAAATGTTAATCGATGCAGACACAAGTGAAAAGTCTTTTAATTTAGTTGCAATCATATTGTAGTAAGATGTACTTGAATCTTGTGAGGCACTGCAGTTGCCTATTAAAATAACAGCAAAGGTGTTACTTGGCAGTAACATTTGACAACTACCAATCAGAGCAGTAAGTTACCTTTTGTACAACTACAAATATTTTTACCAGATACATCTCCCCAATTATGAAGCTTCCCATGACGTTTTTTGTTCAGTCTCCTGAACCCTATGAAACCATCAACAACATTGGTTAATCTATCAATCATTGTTTAGAGAATCCTGAGAAGTTTCATGCTGTAACTTAATTTGATTAAGGTAAATAGTCATTGTCAGGCTTTCCTGCACATCAATAGTGAATTTCTTGGTTGTTACTGAAGACTATGATACGTTGAAGTTTTTCAATGTTTATTCTAAATTAAAAATACCAAAAAAATCATTAAGCATTAACAATTTTTGAAAAGACAAAATAGAATCCATCATTTATTCATTTCATTCTTTAAATAAAAACAGATACAGCCATGCATACATATGCTGCCAAAGCCCTTGGGGCGACAGCAACAGATCCTCTTCCTAGAAGGCACAGACACTAGAGGGTGCTATTCCTCCAGCTGCAGAAAGGGTCCACATTAAATACATTATGTACAATAGGAAGTACCAAGCCATACCTTTCAATGAGTCAACATTTAAATCTGGGATCAAAACAATACGTTTATAAATGCAAGAGTCTTCTTCAATATAAACAAACTAAACTGGGATTTCACTCTTCTGACTACTTAAAATACTCATACAAAAGCTGAATGTTTTGTTTATTAATTTTATTTCGTTTTTTTTTTTTTTTTTTTTTTAAGTTGGCATGGGACAAAGACCTTGCAAATCCAGGAGGTATGTATTCCATTACTGATAAGCCAAGATGGACCTCTTGACTAGCTGGATCAATTCAGTAACTTCTTGAAAAACATCAATATTAACATACACCCTGGAAAACATGACACACTACCTTCCTTTAACAAAACAATAAGTTAAAAAAATGCCTCTGCTACTTCTGTTCCAAGCTACATTTCAACAAAAGTAGGATTGTTGAATTTAAATACAATGCTTTCTCTAATCTTACCACAATAACTGGATTACAGAATGCAGACCTTAATTCTTTTTTTCTTTTTTTTAAGTTGTTGTGTTTAAGTGCCAACTATGTGACCTGTAGCAGTTACAGAAGCTCACAGTACATATGCATTTGTATAAGACAGTTTGCAAGGACATTACAAAAGCCTTCGGCACAATTGTTTTTCTCTTAACCTCAGACTACAATTAAAATAAAATACAGCTGGAAGCTCATACTGTGCATATCTCCAGTATGCAGTTCAGGGGTACTGTTGCAATTAAAATAATGAATTTCTTTGGTACTCAGGAATCTATCAATATTTGCTTTATTTTGATATTCTTTAAAACAATTTTAGAAATATCCAAAATTAACCTTAACCACCTAAATGTTTTGTCAACATGCAATTTAAGTCTACAATACTTAAGGAAACTTAGAGCTGGAGCAAGTTTTCTCACCAGGATTTATTTATGGCAATGGCTATGAAACAATGTATGTAGGCATTCAAATTAAGTGCAATAACCTATTCCAGAGATTATTGTATCCACACTTGAACTTTTTAAGCATTTTCCTATGTGAACAAAAAAATGTAATACATTCTATGTAGTATAAAGATTAAAAGGTTACCCCACAAAAATGACAAATAAATTGTCCATTCAAATCCATGTTGTGTGTTTGTTCAGATTACACCAAATCCCCTTTCTCCCCCACTTCTTGTCCTGCTTTCCAAAGTGCTGTGGGGCACACGTATTCTGCTCCACAGACTTTGACTGACCAACAGATCACTCCAACAACCCTAGAATATGGTACTTGGGCATAATGAGGTACAAAAATGTCACAGTCGTGATCTATTATTTCATGAACCTAACAGCTGTCTGCCAGATGTTAGGGTTGGAGAGAACAGTTTTTTTTTTTTTTTTTTTTTTTTTTTTTTTAAAACATTAGAAATTTAGATATACCATTAAAGGTTTATTTAGGGGCTGAGATATACTGTGGTAAATTGTATTCACTCCAGTGAAAATAATTTGCAACTTCTATGATATTTTCTTGTGTGCCAAAAACTCACTCATGATGAATTTCCCTATAAAACAGGGCACATAGAGAAAGGACAAGAAACTGGTTAAGAATGAGCTACAGGAAAAACTAGTTTAATTATTAAACATACAAACTTAGCCTTCGAGCTAATTTATCCCCTTTATCCCCACCCTTCAACACAGGAATGCATTACTGTTTCTGAAGCACTGGGATAACCAGTTAAAGCAATGCACCCAACTTTCTCTGCTTCAAAAGAATGGCGAGTTTCTCGGATTGGGGTTTCTCAGGCTGCCTGTCTGTCCTCCCCACTCCAAAGTCTATCCTCCCTGTACTTGTAGCAGGCACCTCATTGGCTAACAATAAGTTCGCGAAGATAAGCCTGAGTGAGACCACGGAGTTCCTCCAAAGCATAGTCCTCTGGCATGGGCAAGTGGCCAATATGTGGTGCCAAGTGGCGGAGCGGGACACGTTGTAGGTCTGGAGCACCCTCCCATCCAAGACTCAGCACCACTCGGAGAATATTAGCCAACCGTTTAGCCATCTCTGTCCAAAACAAAACAAAAAAGAGAGAACAAAAAAACACAATTAGGTGGATGCACTGAAGGTCATGACGTTGAATACTTCAAACCCGCCACAACTACCAAGGGGCAGCAAATTCCTACATTTCAATTGGAGAATCCGTTTGCAAGATTGAAAATTAGGAAAGGAGGCTTGTTAGCAGGATTTAAAGCTGAATTACAGCTGATAGATGATTTAAAACAGGATTGCAAATTGTGGCGAAATGTAAAAAAATGCCTACACACAAAAACCCCAGAAGAATGAGCCCATGACCATATGGTTTTCACTATAGATGTCAAACAAAAGGTAGCTTATGTGTGCTGTCAAGTTACTATACGTAGACAGAAAAAAAAGCCCAAGCATTTTGCGAAGTAAGCAAAAACAACTTTACAGTAAATAAAAAGCAAAATTCCCCCCCACCCTCCCATCCCTCCAAAAAATAAAAAACTACAAATACCGTAAGCACCGAACAGAAGCCCTATATAGAACCACTATGTGTTTATTCTATTGCTTTTTTGTTAGCCTGTTTTACAGTACAACAGTTATATTGTTAAACTACATATACATCATTAATATATAGATTATGGCAATTTATACTGCTATAATTTTTTTTTATTACTTTTTTTGGACAAACCCAGTACATAATACTTTTACATAAAGGTAACACTTTTTTATTCACACATTTGTGTACTTGGTCTACCTGGTTTCTTGTTTGGGCTGCACATACATAGCCAACAGAATATGAACAAATACAAGTTAAGTTTGTGAACATTAATTTACCCGACTGGGCGAGCCTGTCCCTGGCTGTTGTACACTGAATGAGCTCTATCCTGCTGCATAGAGAGGTCACCTCGGTGTGTAGTCGCTCCAACTCATAGCCAGGACCCTCCAACTGCAAACACACAACACCATACAGCAGTAGCACCGAGAAATCCAATTATTTTAGTCAAAATGCTGCTGATCTGATGTTTGAGTGTGTTTATTTTAGTAAGTGCAAAGGACTGAGTTCACAAGGATATCAAAATGTAAGCCATTAGCAAAGGGAACACACCAACCATAAAACCAAGAGTTTCAAACAGAGAAATAGAAGTACCTTCTGTATACCATCCAATGTCTGAAGGACATGAATGTAATCAAGAAAGACCCTGCCAGAGATGTCCCAGTCTTGGATAACAGTGCAGCGATCTGGAGACGCGAGCCCCTCCAGGAACTCCAGCAGGTAGCCATGGTTCTCATTGATAATAGCATCTGAGGAAAGGGGGGGTGCCTGAAGTTAATAGTATTGCATTCAAATGTTGTACCAGTCAGCACCACTGCAAAAACCAATTTGTGATAACATGGAAAACAAAATATTCCACCCTATTATTCTACAATGGTAGCAAAGAATTGACATTTGCTTGTCTATTTTTGAAGGGGGATGATTACTTGCGCAGTAAACAAGGGTCCGACGGGCTTGTAACGCTGAATACGTTATTGTACTATTTATACCAGGGATGACTGGCACCATTCAGACAGAAGATCCCACCACAAAGAAAAGGCACCCTTACCCGAGGCAAGGTACTGGGTGACCAGTTTGTGGCACTGGTTCCAATGTCCAGCCTTGAAAAGATGCAGCGCCTCTTTGTGTTTGTCTCCCTCCTGGCATGCACGCGTGGCCTTGGCCTCGTGTATCCACTGCACTGGTAGACAGAGATTTTCAGTAAGGAAGCGCTCCTTTTCAGCGGAGTCCCGTGTCTCCACTAAGGAGCAGTGCAAGCGCAGCATCTCCCTTACTGCTCTCTCACGCTGCCTGGGAAAGAAAAGTTGAGCTGAAAGTTAACATTTGGCTTTCGTAGTCCAAAGAAAGATGGATACTAAAGCATTTAAAAGCCTAGACTTTTCATGAACCTATCAAAATATTCAGATAAGATGCCCATTCCTTGTTTCCATTCATTTTGAAGAATACATGTCAAGTGATGGGCATTTTAATCATTATTGTTTCTCTCAGATCTGTCTGGTGTGATCAAACATGTATGTCAGGAGACCAAGACAAGAACTTTTTCATCTCACATTTTTCAGAAACTAATACAAACCATCTACCTGGTGGAGCCATCCACATAAATTAAAGCTACTACAGGCTATTACTCTGCAAATGTACCAAAATACTCACTGTGCATCAGAGATATGTAGTAGTACAAAGATGGACATTTCCCAAAGCCCAGTACTCTCTAACTGGGCAGCATAACTGGTGTGCAGCAAGCCCTGTTGCTGCTCAGACAGGTGTGAGTAGTTCAATGCCTGCAGCACATTCCACAGGTGCCAGCTTAGCATATAATCCAGCCTGTCAAACGTCACAGTGGAGGGGTCAAGCAACTGTTGGAGATCATAGTGTCTGCAACAGGAAAATAAGGCACGGACACATTATCATCATGCTTGGATCTCTGTTCAAGATTCAGACAAGTACTTGAATATTTGTTCATTTGCAAAACATTATATGTAACAATGTAATACAGTACAAAAATATCCCAGAAGACAGGCATGCCTAACTTTACCCTTGTAAATTAACTATAAAACAAAAAATATATATAAATCTTGTGTGCATTGCAGGTAAAAATAAAGTCTATAAAACACATTAATTTTTTTAATATATAAATAATCCCTGTCATGGTCCTGTTGTCGTAATAAACAAAGTGGCCACAGATACATTGTCATAAAATAGACATAACTTGAATAAACACTTCAAAAATAAATGTGGAAAAAAGGGGGCATTGTGCACTGAAAAACACAATATTTATTTACGGTTTTATTTGCCTTTTATTATATTCCACATAAACTAGAACTGCATCATTAAAAGAAAAAACAAAACCTTGATCACTACACAAGTCATTTATTTTGCAAGCTGGAGTGCCATACCTGATCTACTCACCCTGTATTCTGACAGCTCACAAGCTAATATTTTACTGCTATTTAATGTGTTACTATGCAGTCATAACATGTCACTAATGCTGCAATCAAATTAAACATTTTCTATTTTCATAATCTAATCAAAGCTACAAATCAAACTTATTTGACAAATGTGAATCAATTGGTGAAGCTTATGGCAAATCAGAGTTCATAATCCCCTGCAAGCCCCTGGTCACCTGTCACTGTACAGCTTCAGCAGGTGAAAGCAGATATCATAAAGCGGCCTCTTCGATTCTTCTGTCTCTTCAGACTCCTCCAGTCCAAGATGAGAATCATCCAGGTAAGGGGGCAGTGGCGAACAGGCATACTTTTGACACTCTGAAGAGCCCTTGAAAGGGAAGGGTTAAAGTGTGTTCGCCAATTATCAAATCAACCAGTTTGCTTTCTTTTAAATTAAAACATCCATTAAGAACCAATCATTTTGATAATTTAACTTAAAATGCAACCCCAGGAGGAAAAAATTGTCTTTTACCTGAAAAGCTTCTTCATACTTGCACAGAGCATCTGCAACAGAGGCAGTGGGTGGCAACATATACCAGAGGTGAATGGCAACACAGCGCTTCCAGTCCAGCTGTGAGCAGACATTGATATAACTTTCTGAAGACTGCCATACCTGTGGTTAAAGTAAATATATTTAGTCCAATAAGACAGTGAATTTTGGAGTGGAAGGGAAATTAGCATTTAAACAAGTAGGACCAGCATGCTAAATTCACAGCTGTAACCTGGGGAACAGGACGATAACTAGACAGTGCAATAGAGACTCCCTCATTTCAGTACTTACTGGTATCCCAGCCAGAAGAGCATAGATGCGCAGCCTTTCCTCCTGGATGAAGGAGTCAGTCTGCAGCCTGTTCCAGTCTACCAACTGCATGGAGAGCAGCTCCCTGATGTGCTGGCTGCCAGATGCCTGAGATAGCAGCAGAGAGAGCCGGTGCTCACCTGGGAAGAGAGACAGGGAATGGGCATTTAACAGCACATTCAGTTACAACAGGTCATTTTAAGAGCAACAACGGTCGATTCGTGATAACACCTCTTAGAATTCTTATTAAATTTTTTTTTTAAATTTCTCACGTGCCTCTTCTGTGCTTTCCTGTCCGCTACAAAAAGACACACAATGGTACCAGCCCTTCCCTTTCTTACCCGATTGCTGCGCCAGTCTACAGGCCTCACTTATGCGGTTTCCAGTCAGATAACTGAAAATGGCCTCCACATGGCTCTTGTGTTGGGACAGTGCAACCTCCTCCTCTATCCTGCGGGCAGCGCTCCGAGACAGCCAGAAAGAAAAGGCCCTCCTGCGCTGCAGCCTCTGTCGATACTCACTCTGCATCTCAGAGTCAGGGTCCAGTTCTCCCAGGCTTCCCCACAAAGCCTCACAGAGTGTCCAGACTAGCTGCCAATGCCTCACCGTGCCTGACGATTGCAGAAATACACTTCAGAAGAAAGCCTATTACTCATATGGACAGTTTAAGCCACATCCTTGTTTTTTTATTACGTTAATGCTTCAGGGGGTAACAAGTTTTAGTGTTGCTGTAACCAAGAAGAGCTGGCAGTTTCTATGGGCTGACAGGAAACATGCTAGATTATCTTACATATTTTTGTTCATGACTAAATGGGATATAATTGTGTTTTGAAATGTATACTAAAACAAAGTAATACATACTGTGCAATTATCTGGTATTCCTGTCAATAATTAAAAGTTAAATGGATTATTTATATATAAGATAGAGACAGGATAGATAAAATAAAAAGGTGCTGATTTTGCAAAACCAAATTCCAACCTAGCAATGTATAAAACAAGTCCATGCCAGAAAAACACAAGATTTAATTTCCGACCTAAAAGGAACAATTAGGTTTGGCTTGCCCAGAGTGGTACTTTTGTATATATTAGAATAGCACCATCTGGAGGACACTGTCTGGTAGTGCAAGAATAAAAAAAGCCTATTCACATTTATTTCAAGCCAAATAGTATAATTTATAATCTTCTCTAGCTGTTAGAAGTATGCATGTTATGAGATAGTACAGGGTGGATATATCATGACAGCAAGTGGAACCAGGTATCATCACAGAACACTGCATTTTGGTAGATAGAGTTGCCACATAATACCAAATTGCAGTGCTCTGCAACCAATTCCCTTTCACCACCATTGATATTGAGCTGCCTAACTGACTTCAAAACCACACAGTATGAAGCCCCCCCCACCCCACCCTCGTATTCTCAAAGGAATATTTACCATCAACTGAATCTGGCTCCTTGGTCACCTCACTGATCCATTCAGCATAGTCGTGAAGTGCATCTACTCCCTGGGCCGGCTGGATCAAGGGGCAGGGTTCATCTGTGATTATGGTGCTGTGTTTCAACTCTATTGCCAGGGGCCTGCGGTAGAGACTGAGATCCTCCTCCACATCCCTTTCCGACACACTTATTTTCTCCATGTTCACTTTAAACGGGTATTCAGAAATCCTAAAACACAGGGGTCAAGAGTGGCACTGTTTGTCTAGTCATTACAGCAAAATTGGGAGCTAGCAGATCCCTCCTACCTAACCAGAATGCATAACTTCTTTAGTGCCACTGCTTTGCAAAATGTTTAATTACCTACATGTCAATATTTTGAATTTTCCGTAACTTGGTTATGTGCTGCAATGAAGTATGTCACGGTTTGACTTCAGATAAGGCACATTGTGGCTTAAGTTAAAATTGTCCTCATGCAGAAACTTGCTTCATGTACAACTGGTTTCAGCACTGATCTTGGACTACCTTACCTAAAGTAAGATTAGATAGTCCAAGTTTAGTACCAAATCACAGTCAGAGAAACCAGATGATGCTTCAAAAGAACATTTATTTAATCTAGCTTCCCAGGCCCAAGATGCTTGCATTGGTCACTTACTGTTTGAACGTGGATGGTTTAGGCAGGAAGCCATATCCCATAGCTTCTGTTTGATGATCCTGTGGCAAACTCTTTGCTTGACTAATCTGTTCCCCACAGTGAGCCAGTGTCCAGTTGGGGCCCCAACCAACCCGAAATGAGCGACCCATGAAGAGCGCCATGTCCATCAGGAGCTTGCCTTTGCCAAGGGTCACAGAGCGGTCCAGGGGCACCAGGCCCGGCTGACGACGGGTCCCCACTGTTCGGAGAGGCACCTCGGGAGCAGGTGTTGGCATAAAGAAGGATGGTGCCAGCGTGGGCCAGAGGGAGAGACGGGATGGCTCGGGCACTGATGGTATGTGCAGTCTCTGGGGGGTCAACCCAGAGGAAGCTTCCTGGGGTTTAGAAAAAAGCGAAGAACCACTGCTAAATCTTGACTGGAGTAACCCTCCCACTGCAACATAAAAAAAATACACAAGACATTTAAAGCAAATACAATTAAGTGCACGTGTTGACATGGAATACTGGGTGTAATGCTACAAAAAGTTGTAGTGGTACACTGTGGTAGAGTTTAAAATTATGTGCTGCCCTTTGTAGATGCAATCCTGCTTATAGCTTTGGGTGAAGAGTTTACCTGAGGGCCTTCCCTGAGAACCAGTGAGGAGAATCCGCGGTGATCCCATCTCCTGAGACTCATCCATCCTGTGTGAAAACTTTCCAAACCTCTGATCCTGGAACATGTCACACTCGTCATCCTCCACAAACAGGGAAGCCTTCATTATCTGCAGGGGGAAAGCAGACATGAACCATTTCTGCTCTGTGGCAGGCGATCGCTTTTCGAACATGACAGGAATGTTACTGCAGAAGACAAATTATTTATGGCCATTATAAGCAGTTACAGTAAAGAACACATTGCAAGAAGCTAAACAAATCCCATATCTGGTTTCAGATACAACAGTTTCAGAAAATTGCCAACTAGTCTTCCAGAATCAGCCTGTCAATGCTTGCACTTTTTTTTTTTTTTTTTTTTTTTTTTTTTTTTTTTTTTTTTTCCCCCCACATTTAGTATCTGGTCATGCTTTGCCGAAATGCACTGTGAAGCCTACATCTGTTAATTAAAATCAGGTCAGAAGTTGTATTCTATGTTGAACTTGTTCCCTTGGGCTCAGGTACAGCTAAAGTATTTAGTTATTAGCGCTTTTACTATTAAGACAGACTACTTTGTAATTTTTTTTAATGGGCAAGTCGAAAAATACCTGCAGTGTGTGTGGGTTTATGCCTAGTGAGGATGCAATGTGACTAGATGCAGACACTGGCTCTTGCTCTGTGGGACTCTCTCCATCCTGTCTTTCCTCATCGTAGTCATCGTCCTCAAACATGCGGTCAGGTGGCGGCTCCTGAGTGATATCAGCCATGTCACTGTCCAGCTCCGTCACTCTCCCCAGCTGCTCCAACGTCCCAGGGCTCTGCACACACACACAGCAAAATTAAGACATTCCTATCTGTGAACAATTGAACACACTTTTTCAACTCCCCTCTTTAAAACACTGGCTTTGTGGTCTCATCAGCAAGTTACACACCATTTTACCAAAACTGAAAAGATTAAAACACTTTATCCAAGTCATTTACAGTTCATAATCTATTGTGTTTGGCAAATCTCCCATGTCTTCAGATTATCCACCCTCTCCTGTTCAGTTAGAGTATTCTTCCTTGTAATACACAAGATTTAGGCCACTAATTAAATATAAAAACACAAGTTTGTGTGTTTTGTGGTGTGATGAATAGCTCCACCGTTGTGCAATTGTCTTCTGTTCAACTGATCTAAATGGTGGCTGCAGTTGAAATACGACCCTTCCTGGAGTTTGTTTTTGTTTGGTCCTGGGCATTTCAATATCATAAGGGAGCGTTTCCCCAGAAAACCTGTTAAAACAGGTCTGAAGGTTATAAATCAGAACAATGATCAATATTTACTGTATTACTTACAACAGATACTCCAAGCCACCAACTTAAACCACAGTTTCAATCCAACGATATATTCGACCATAAGAGAATCACTTAACCAACAGTTATCAATCATGCAGCCCAAATGTTTGAAAACAATGTGGAAAATAAATGGTTTGTCAGCATTTGAGCCACAGTGTACAGGTATGGCCAAAAGTTTTGCATCACCTAGAACTTTAGGATTGAGACATAATGAAACAAATAATATGAACATAATTTAGAACTTATGTATCATGTAAATTAAAATAAACTACAAAATGATATCACAAGTCTACCAGAAGTCATAACAGTAGTACAGTGTTTCACGTTAGATTTTGGAATGTCACTAATTTTACAGTTTTTCATTCAGTATATTGAAAACTATAAAGCGGTATGTAATTCAACACATTAATGTAAAATTATTTCAGCAGGTTTTATTAAACTATGAAGCCAAATTAGTTCATTCTATGGGGTGCTGCAAAACCTTTGGCTATAGCTGTACACTCAAGTGTCAGTCATTCAAAGAAAAGAATCTCCAGCTCTAACATTAAAATAAGACAAAAAGGATAGCACATTACTTTATTATTCATTTTATTTGGTATTTCACTTACAATGCAACCAAAAACAAAACTACATAATCTCTTCATACATATATACAAGGATTTTAAAAGTAAGTTCTAGAACAGTAAAACAAAAATAATTCTGTGCAAAAGACACACTTTCATATGTTTATTTAGTATAATAATAATAGAAATTGGGAAAAGTATGTAGCTGACAGCACTTTAGTATATTTAGTGAGCAACCTCATTAAACTTTGCCTTTAAAATCGGCGGGTTGGTAAGTGCACATGATATTCAAAAATGTACTTGTAGAAATGCCAACAATTTCTCATTTTGCTTTTTAGTTAATTACTAATTAAAAGCAAACTTAAAACATTCAAGTTTCAAGCCTTGATCCAGTACTGAACATCTTATTTATGTTTTCTATAATGTTATACGATCAAGGTTGTTGGGTTTTTTATATATAAAAACAGGGCCAATTACATAAATAATGCCAAAGGTATTAATATTTACATGAAAGAAAAAAATGTGTTACATTTTGGATCAGTTCACTAACAGTTACAAAAGGCATCCAAATGTGCGAAATGTGCAAAATTCTACAAAAAGTTGTCCCACTGAAGTACATCAATGCCAATCCTGAAGTCAGAACCTCTTTAGAATATCATGTCTTGTTTGACCATGTAGACTAATAATGGTTCCAGGAGGCTAAAATCAGCAGGTCACTCAAACACGACAACCAAACGGTGGACTGACCGTGCCATCAGCAGAGAGCAAGATGCTGAGAAAACTGTAATGGAAAGCAAGACAGGATGTGCTTTGAACACAGCCAACTTGGGGTTAGACTTTAGTTACACAATTTGACAGAGAGAGAATGAGATTTGCCAATATATCTGCCAAGCAGGGACTTTCTGCTGCTGCAGAGGACCCCCTTATCTTTAACCTGGTATCATATAAACTAAATGCTTAAAAATCATCTACTGTGACTAGTTTTCCCATCTCATTGATGGTCTGGATTCTTTGATAACTAGCAAACAATTGGAAGTCTTTTAAAGACTTCCAAAGCAGCTATAGCGATCAGTAATCCTGTTGTTTACTAGATCAATAAAGAGGCAGCAGTCTTTGCAGCTCAGCCAATATTCTTGGCCCAACTAGATCCATTTCCATCTTGGTATAAAACAAAACCCAGCAAACATGACAGAAAACAGCTTCTAGCAACATTATTACATATTTGTCCGTTTTTATTAACATCACAACGACTTAACTAGAAGACTTATTCTTTCGGTGTAACATATTAAGGCTTCCCAGATTCAACTTAGTAAAAGTCTTAAATTTAGAGTGATACACAAATACAAAATTATGTAAAAAGCTGCTAGGTTGCCACTGCCTCTTACTTGCTCTATTCAGAAGACCTTCTTCAGACATCAAAACCACACTGATTTTGTAAAACAGATTAAATACCTTTCGTTTAACATTTCTTACATGGAAAATGTCAACCTCACTGCACAATGTCAAGCAAATTCCTTCCATTCCCTCCCCAGCAAACCACTAATACATTCTGCAGTATAGCAGGTATTCAATAAATGCTACCACCTACCGGTGGTAGTGGGGTGAGTTTGCCATTTAGCGCCATCTGCTGGGCTGGTGGTGGAGGCTGCTGTCCTGGGAGAAGGACTGCGGCTGTCTTGAGCTTCTTGGCATCCGTTCTGGATGGGGGAACCTCGTCTTCCTCATCAGAATCCTGTAGTCCATATTTGGAGAAATGGGCTACCTGTGATGGGGTGAAAACAAAATTACCATAAAAGGGTACACTGAAACTGAATGGATGACTATGTATCAAGTTAAGCCACCATCATTATTGCATCAGTACAGCACGCTGCAGTGTAATGCTCTATACAAATTGCCATCCCATGTCTGTGGGTCTTCTCAGTCATGCAAACTGGTCACAGCACATTTCCGTGTGTGTCGAGGCTCCCGGTAGGAAGCACAATCTGGTTTATAAACTACTTGTTGCAAATCTTAGTTATGTTGACACTATATAAATATGCTCTTCGATGTAAGCGCTTCTTTATTTCATACCACTTCTGTAAAAACGTATACACATTCACTGATGGGTGGATTTAAGTTCACTAAACATGTCACATGCTATTAATTTACCACTGTTTTGCTAAATTCACTTCTGGCATCTGCCAATTATTGATATGGAAGATCAGACCCACAAAATCACAAATCGATGCATCCCTATCAAAAACGCTCCCAATCAGTATTCAACGTTGTTATTAAGACTACCCCTTCCAGACACCACCAGTGTTTTCAAAGTTTATTTAAAACCATATGAAACTGTTCCTGTGGGAATGATTACAGATATTGAGCATATGATCAGTGCAATTTATAGTCCTCTGTCTTGCACGTAAGGATAACACACAAAGACTAGGTCGGAAGTATAAGAGAATGATGAGAGGCATTTTGGCAATCTAGAAATGCAAGGGTTTTTTTTACCTCGAAAACCCAAGAACCGGTTTCAGGCCTATACTCAAGGAAGCGAGCACCCTGCTTGCGTGAAGCATTCTCCAGTCGTCCCTCGTAGTTCATTTCTGTCAGTCGCTCCAGACTCTTAATCTGGGTGCATGTCGTCTTATCATTTGGCCAGACTCCATCCAGGGTCACCTCTGCTCGTCTGTGAGCAAAGAAAAAATAAATGACTACAAATACTAAAGCCAAAAGTGCAGAAACACAATGTCCTATACATTTGGTATGAACCCCAAAAGATCAACGTTTTACATTACTTTGGTATTTTTTTGTTGCATCCGTGTTAAATAGAGTATTATGCCACAAAAAAGTTCCAAATATTATGGGTAATGCTAACAAGATTTGTTCTTCGATCTTTTCACAAAGCGCTTTTTGTTCTGTAAAGGGCAATTTTATGGCATTCAAAATGAAGTCCACGTGAACAACAGCATTTAAGATTTGCTTTCAGTCTGACCATGATATGTAAAATAACTGGTTTCCAGTCTAACCACTGGTACTGACCGGTTTAACTCCTCACCCACAGGGGGCTTTGTCTGATCGTCAGGGTAAACAATAACCTCCTTTCTGCGGAAGTGAACAATCTCGTCTAGGTTCAGGTTTGTCAAGTTCACCTCTCCAGGGTAGTAAATGGACCCATACCCTGTGGATTGAACAAGATGTATAAAAATCTGAACTTGACCTGTGGTTTAATAAAACACAAAAATAACACCTGCTTTGGTTTCATCTAAACGCCATCAGTTAAATCTAGGTAACAGAAATAATACAAGTCCATTATTTCTTCGCAGATCAACCAAAGTTAATTTCTTTACACTGGGCTGTATAAAAAGAGGTATACGACATTGCAAAATAGAGTACAGAGTATAAAGTGAATGCAGTTGTATGAAGGTTTCTTAGACTACCCCTTTATCTCTTAACTCCACCCCAGATTAGATGCTTACCTTTCCGGCCAATAGTGAAATTCTCCACAATGCACTCTCCATTCTCATTTGTCATCTTGGCCAATTCATCCATGGATGGGATGGTGTAATAACCCACTCGAGCCAGAACAATCCCTACGAAAACATTAATATAAATTGCAAAAAACCGTCATGCCCTGCAATGGTTTAGAGGCACAACACAATCCATTACCTGAGCCACACCACACAACAAACCTCAAAACCACACTGCCACTTTCTGCAACGAGTGACCAGTGTGCACAGTTCAATCTAAACTCACCAGCGGGGTGTGGGGGCTGCTGGTTGTCCAGCTCTTCCTCCCTCTCCTCCTGAAGGGAATCCTCCCCTAGGGAAACCTCTTCACTGCTAGCCTCCAGACCATTTCGTAAGACATTGCGCACATTGAGCTCTGCAATGGTATCATGCATGGAGACAGTCTGCTTGCCCTCTGGAGTGTGTGGAATGGGCTTAGCAATGGGGTTGGTGTAGAACTTGGTCACCTCTGGGTCTTCCTCATCCCTCTCATTTTCCTGGTGCCGGGAGTCTTCTTCAATGCTCCTGGTGAAAGACAAGTCAGTCAGCACTTACTATTGATAATACAGAACAGTTTGAGCAATATATTATGGGGTTATAGGATACAGAACGTCTGTGTATGTGGGGAATATCAGCACGAGTAGAAGTTTGAGCTGCGAGTGCAGATATAATCCATGAATAGATGCTTGCAGTCCTACAACTTATATACAGTTTTATTATTAATATACAAGTAAAAAACTGAGCGAAATTTGTTTTCCAATCATTACAAACTATTTAGTCCACTGTCAATTTAAAGAGAGAAAAGGCTGATGGAGAATACCGTTAAGTGGCCAAGGTACTCAGCAGATTGTCATATCACTGATGTACTGAGCTTCGCAGTTCTGATAACCAAAGTACTTGGGTTAATAACAGAAATGGACGCAACAGGTCCCCATGCCTTACCTCTGGCCATTTTCTGGATAATCAGATGGAGAAGCAAGGTCATCAGCCTCCCTGCTCATCTCAGAATACAGGCTGCTGCCATTAAGGTTTTTAAGCACCAACTTCTTGATGCTTTTCCTGTAAAGACAATTGAGCTTCAAAAAAACAACCCATCTTTCTAGATGCAAATCGATTTTGTATCACCTTTTATGATATTTTTAATGTCTGAAGTTTGTTCACAGGGGAGTAAAAAGCTATAAAATGGCAATTAAACTGCAGGAATTCCATAAACGACATACTGAAACAATCCTAACGCAAGCGAGAAAACAAATCTATAAAAAGCTCCATTAAAACTAGTATAAAGCAGTTCAAGAAGACGCAACGGAGGTGCCCCATGATTACACTGCACCTGGGCATGAAAGAGCCACTGGCAAGAGAGGGCTCGTCATCATCCAGTCCATCAAACAGCTGAGATTTGGAAGATCCAGAGGACGTCAGGGCTTTGGGGCGGACTCGTGTGGCAGGTCGTGGTGTCAGCTTGTAATGTGTGGGGGTCGTTAAGGCTTTCTGGGCAGCTGGATTTGTTGGCTTCAGGCGCTAAAAATAAAAAAAAGTATATTAAAAATGTTTTGCATCAGGCAACAGGGAGGGTTTTGACCAGTCAACAACCTCTGGGAATACAGAAAACAGATTTTGGGAAAAAAGACCTGTTCTGATAAAAACTGTAAAATCGCCAATAAAGCCATATAGAGATTTTTATTTTTATTTTGGTGCACATTTAATTCAACCCGAAATCATACCAGAGATACAAAATCCTTACCTCTTCTTTCTTCTTAGGGTCTGACATGGGATTTCTGAACAGAGGGGAGTCTCCAAAGGGAGAGTATGCCAGAGCATTTATCTGCTGCTGCAACACAGCCTGCTGTGCAGCGGTGGCATTGGGGTCTGTCAGCACTGTAAACAAAGATATTCAACTGGATTAACATAGTACATACTAAAATCCTACTTTGAAATCTTTCACTTCTAAATAGCATTCATTTTAAAAATAAATTGTTCTAGATACTACTCAGTAATAAGGCATGCAACCGTTTTGTTTTTAAAAGGTCCTGTATAACTAAGTGTGTTGATCAGAGCTTGACTGTCAAGAGTGGTTGCAGCTCATTAGGAATCAATATTTACCAACTGGTTGTTGAGGTGCTCCAAAGGCCAGGTTACTTGCAGCTGCATTAAATCCAGGAGTCCCAAAGGACCCTACTCCCCCCAGGGTGGAGCCCAACTTTGGCTGGTTATTTCCAAACAGTGATGTATGTCCAGCACCAACAGCTATAACACAAAACAATTGGTATTGAATACTAGAAACACCAATATTAACCACTCCACTGCCAATGATTGTTCCACATATGTCATACCAGAATAACACAAAGACAGAATTTTCTACTCTCCTTTAAAATGTAATTACATCCCTTGAATTAACCTTTATTGTAGTACTTAATTTTAGAAACCTGATGCTGAACATACCAGCAAGCTTCTGCGACAGATCGGAGTTGCTCAAAGCAGTTCACAATGCCCATTAAGCAATTCCGGGAACATAGGAAACAGCATAGCAAGGCCCAATACATTTTACAGGTATTGTAATAACTTATAAATGGACGTGATACTGGCTGCCAAAATACTCTCTTACTAGCCACTTTCATTAATCTACTTTATTTATAATAATTTACACTCTTGTAACTAAACACAGCCCTAAATAATGGCACTACTGTGATCACTGCCTATCACTAAATTTAAAAAAGATTTAACAGTTTTGAAAAATAATAGAATACCAGAAAATGTAAATGAACCTGAAACCTGTAAATAAACTCTAGGGTTTTTTGTTAGCCCATTTTTTTTCTAACTATTGTGTGCTTCAACATACTTCCTCCGAAGGCAGTCCCCAGTCCAGTACCCAGTACACCTGTACCAGCCTTGTTCCCAAACAGACTGCTGCCTGCTGTATTTGCACCAAACCCTTCAAAAAAGAGATGAAACAACCCAATCAGATACATGTTTTGGTTCAAACCAGCTAGTATAACACACTGAGGCGGACAAGGGGACAGACCCACTAGCAGTACTGAAATCACCGTTCTGCTGGGTGTGAGGCAGAGTGGAAGAGAAAGGTGAAAGGCACGACTGTACTTTGAAAACTAATTATAAGGAGGCAACATTAGTAAGACAAACACTGCTGCTATACTTGACTAAACTAACTATTTCTCCATACTGTCCAACACCAGAGACAAGAGCTAGCCTACCCACTATACGATCATTAGGTAAAACCTCTGTCCTTATGATGCATACCCAACCCAGATTAAAAAAATAAAATAAAAAAGGCACATTACCTTAAAAATCACACATAACGGACATTTTACTAGATTGAGGCACTACCTTAAAATAGGAAATAAGGTCGCTCCAATAAGTCAAATATGAAGTTTCCACACATACCAAAACTGGAGGCGTTGGTGTTGGTTCCCAGAGTTAGGGCTGGCTTGTTCCCAAAGAGTCCAGTACCTGTACCAAAAGATGATGCACTGGTGGTAGTGGTGCCAAATCCAGCCGTTTTGTTACCAAAGAGGCTCTGTTGGGAAAAAAATAAGACTCAAGTCATTAACAGGGTGCTGGTGTACACATACAGGAGTTGAAACACCACATATAGCACTCAATATAGTGCAAGGCCGCCTTCAATGCAAGGTGTAGGTCCAATGATTTTCCAGGATAACAGAATTTAGACAAGATTGTTCAAACTGTGGGTTTAAATTAAATCCAAGATTGTCTTGTAAATATGAAATGTCAATTGAAGTTCTACTTCTTGCATCAAATTTAAACTTGAACTACCCGATTAATTTTTTTAGACAAATAATGCCACAGTCCATCAGTAGAAATGCCTCAAGGCAATTATCTGTTTTGTTTTTGCCTTCAAGCATATTAAAAAACAACCAGAAAATAAAACTGCAAAACAGAACCCAGTAGTAGTGACCATCAGCTAGTATTAAAATGTCCAGTCAATTATAGTGAAGGTCTTAGATTAGAATTAGACTGAACCAATGTTAATATAGTCAGCGTTTTTTTATTTTACTCAGTCTAGTCGACAACTATGGACTTTGTCGAGTCTTTGACGACTTCATGTAGTCATTCTCTTAATCTAGCCAACTAAAGCAGATTTGATCTCGTTGTGCTACATCATTCGGAAACTTGAGTGCGAGGGGTGCTCAGCCTCTCACCCAATATTCAGCCAATCAGTGAACTCGTTAAATATTTTTTAAACCAATTACCATTTCTGGTCTCCCTTGGTGCACTACTTTGTGGGTCACACAGCCAGTCTCTCAAAATGTGTTATTCATTTATTAACTGCCAATGCACGCAGGGTGCAGAGCTTGCCTGCTGTGTGTGTATTAGTTAATCATATAATCATACCAATACCCCCCCCTCACTCTGTTCACTTTGTGTGTATTAAAAATTATTCTGCATCTTTGTCCTTTAGTTAATTTCATCAATCATGCTTAGCATTTTGGCAGGTAGTCAGTCATGTGACAATTTTTGTCCACTCTTATCACTGATGAAAATAAACCCCTTGCCAAAGAATATTTTCAATAATTTTGTTAACGAAATGAACACTGGAGTGAACTGTGCAACAATATTATTAAATGCAAACAAATGTTTTCTTTTTTTATGCCTGCTTACAAATGCGCACACATTAAAATCACAGGTACATAAGATGTAGGATTATTCGCACAATTTAAAAATAATAACACACTCTAAACACAGTCACTGCTATATTTGTATTTCTTCCCATTAACACATGTTCTTCACATATTGGAAAGATTATTTAGAAAAAAGCTACAGGAAGCCCCATGAGCCAGAAGAGGCTTCTCCATTGAGCACAACATTTGCCTGCAAGGGCTTGTTCCAAGGTAGTACCTACATTTAGGACATGCTAAAGTAAATTTTGCAAGTTTTGTATTATTTCTTGTTGAACAAAAAACACATAATGAAGTCATTTTTGATCAACTGTATTCATGGCAGCATTCTGAGTTCTTTGCAATCTGTCGACATGACATCAAAAAATCATTTAATACTCAAGAGTGCAGAAAATCATTGACCTTAAATGTATGTATATGAACCATTCTATGGTGGCTTACTCAGATTCCTTTTGGAAAGTTGAGGTAAAAATCCATTTCACCAGACTGGCCAAGAGTCATCACTAAACTGTTTTATCTGCCGTCTTGCCCATTTGAAACTGACTTCTGTTTCAATTATTTATTTAGGTATAACCCATGCACACTGGTTTTGAAGGAAGATCTGGAACAACTCCCTTACAGACTAAGCTTTTTGCCCTTTCAAACAATATCAAAGTTACATGATCTAATGAAACACCACTTGTCCAAGGCGGTGTGGAGGAGGGGGGCAGGGGTGGATGTTGGCAAAGTGAGCAAGCTACAACTGAAGCCCAGAACCTCTTATGCTGCTTTTACTCTGTTTTTAAACAAACCAAAAGAACAATGTTTTCACAATCAAAGCTCGCACTGAAAACAAACCACACACGGTAAAACCAGGTTTGGGTCTAGTCCTAGATTTGGAATAGCAACCTATTGCAAATCACAAAAAAAAAAAAAAAAAAAAAAAAAAAAAACACCAAAGAGGGGGACTGTGGGCTCATTTAATAGTGCATTGAGCATGGATATGAGAGCAGCATTATTCTTCTACTATAAGTAGGCAGCACAGTGTTGAGCTGTAGACTTTTGAATCCCAGCTCAGCTCAATCAATGACCAATAATAATGAATCACTTTCTCCCCACCTCCCTCCCCCAGTTAGGTTGTTCTGGACGAAAGAGTTTGGTGTTTTAGCACCCGTTCTAATAGGCTGTCTAGAGCCTAAGACAGACCTGCGAGGGAGCGTTGCCAAAACCAACATTGGGTTGCCCAAAGAGCCCCGTGCCGGTCCCGAATGCGGTCGCAGTGCTGGTATTGGTCGAGCTCCCAAACAGCCCTCCAGACTGAGAGGCCGGCGTGGTTCCAAACAAACCCTTCAAAGCAAAAAGAACACAAGGGTAGGACCCATCACGACATTCACTAGCATTCATTTCCAATTCAGATTTTGCACGACAACTCTGCCATCACTGCAGTGAGTATTGAAACGAGGAAGATGATACCAGGGGTTTTGAAACATTAAGTAACACCATCAAAATTATGCACATTAATGAGGCAAGGTTATGAAATGCGACATGTTTAAATACCAGGAATGCAATGGTTATGATTTTTCCCCCAAAACAAAATAGGCATTTTCATAAAAGTCCAAAACACAACGATACCGGTAAGAGATCCAACCAAAACGACCTGGATACCGATTTTTTTTTTTCGTTTTCAGGAGCTCATTGTGCACTTTGCTGCATGTAAACCATCATATATACGGTTCATATTAACATCTATTTTAATATAGTAACAAAAAACAAAGTTATGCCAGGGCTTACCCGATTGAATCAGACAGCCCTAGATATAAATGCAGCTTCATAAATAGTCTGGGTATTCTGATGTCCAGAACCGTTTTCTTTTCAAGGTACTTAGAAGGTTTGTTGGTAAGAGATGCTGGTGCTAGTACCAACCTCTGAAGCGGAAAAACAAATGAAAGATGTTGGACATTGGCATCCTCATCTAGAACCAACCGGATAGTAATTTGAGGAATACCGTGTTTATTACCCAGTTCCAAAATTAATATGCACCGGATCAAAATTAACTGTTTATTTTTATTATAGCTGAATTTATTATACCTTACATTCACTGTGCATTCATTTAAAGGAGTTTACTTTTTCCAATTACTTTGTTACACATATCCAATCAGCATTCTAAAACTAGAAAATTGTGTATGTTTTTCTGGGGGGCTGGAGGTGGGTTCCCCGAGTACAGTTTTATTTTTTGCCGCGATAAACCTAGGTGACATTTGTTTGCTGTGATTGCACTGGGTTTCCTCATCAGAAACTATTTTAAAACGCTGCCAAACATCTGATCAAGACGCTCTTCAGCAGATATGCTAATTAAACAAATTTATTTCGAAAACCATGAGCTACCGATCTACTCCGACATGATTTGCCACTTCCAAACGACCACAGAAACATTGGGGGCTTTAAACTTTCATTTCGGTTTTAGTGAAAAACAGCCAAAAAAAAAAAAAAACCCACACAACTAACTGACCATACTTACTCTGCTCATCAAAAATACATTTCTAACTATAAAAGCACAGAAGTAACAGGCTATGTAGAAATAACTTACACTCATGTGCTACTTGTTAATGCTGATTGTCACCAAATAGGTTAGGGTATTGTGAACTTCTGTATACAACCCCCTACACACACATTATACAGGAAGGGGGCCTGGAATCAGCTTAGTTCCTTACCATACTGCTGGGGTTGGCCTGGCCCATGGTGTTGGTGTTGCCAAAGGAAAATCCTGTGTTTGGAGTGGTTGTAGCCTGGCTAAAGGACTTGTTGAAAAGGCTGGTTCCTGGTGCAGCCTGCTGCGGACCAAACAGGCTACCAGTGCTGGTTCCAAACCCACCTGTACCTGAAGCATTAAAAGTAAAAATAAAAGCTTGTGTTAAACACTACAACTCAATTAGCAGGTCACCAGTGATAAACCAGTCAAGTAACAAGTTCAATAGTATCTAAAACCAACAGGACACACTTCAACTCTAAGTGACTGTTGAGGTCATTAACACGTTACCACAGGGTTATTTGGTAGAAGACCAATCTACGTCTGCTATAGAATACATTTAATGTACCAATATATAAAGTTCAAAGTAAAACGGACATTTCAACCAACTAGATTTACTGTATTTCAGAACAGCAAATGACTGTTACATGGTAACAGTCAATTTATGTCACTTGGCAATTCATGTACAATACATACAAAGGTTTGTGGGATTACTTTGACCAACAGTTTCTATTTAAACTAAACAACTGTACTTACTGGCACCAAAGCCTGTTTTGTTCTGGCCAAAAGAGAAGCCATTGTTGGTGGTAGATGCCCCAAATAGTCCAGTGGCAGCACTTGATGTGGCTGTGGGGGTACCAAACAGCACACCAGTTCCCCCTGCCATCGGGTTCTGAGGACCCTTCCTTCCAGCCTGGTAATCCTCCAGACGCAGCTCCTGCGAGTCACAGTGTCAGTTAGCAGCCCTTCACAAAGTACTTGCTATGCAAAAGCATTAACTGGCAAGTAGGTAGCAAATTATATTTGACTTGGGACCTCAAGTACTAATCCTACCAAAATCTTACTACCCTTCTTACAACACTGTGTGCAGATATTGTACTGTATTGTATTATGGGGACATAGAATGTCAGGAGTTGCCCCTTGCTGAAGCTGAGAATTTAAAAAAAAAAAGACTTTCAAAGTTATTGATTTACAATAAAAAGGTCTTCATGACTGACCTCCAGGGATTTGTTTTCATACTCCTTCATGGCAGTGATGCATTGATGTTTGGTGTTTATGCTTGTGGTGACTCCTCCCTTAACCATAGTGTCATTTCCACTGGGTGCCTGCAGACAAACACATCCACAAAAGGATTACACATAATTATTGTTCTAGAACAGCAAGATATATACATAGCTAAACCAGCAACTTCCCAATAGCAACCAGACCTTCAGGCACAATTTTAAACCAGTTAAAAAGGGGAATATAGTACAGACACATTACTGTGTTAAAATACTGGAGACTGTCCCTGTAAAAGCAAAGGAAAAATGAAGCTTCTTACATTGAACTTTAAAGTAGTTCCAGTTGTCTGTGTAGCACCAAATCCTGTGGCCCCAAAAAGAGACGTAGAAGTCCCTCCGAAGGGGTTTGAGTTTGTGCTGGTTGTACCAAACAAACCACCACTGCTGGTGCTGGTGCCAAATGCTGTAAAATAGAGAAAACAAAGTAAGTATCAAATTACTCCAACAGTTTTTACTGTGCTGCAGTATTGCCCAATGACACTGGAACGTCTAAATAAAAATAAACACTCACTCCCGAAACCGGTGGGCTTGCTCTGGCTGAACGCATTGCTCTGCTGCGAGAAGAGGCCTCCCCCTGTGTTGGTGCTGCCAAAAAGACTGGTGGTGGTGCCACCTGGAGTTCCAAATCCAAACCCTGTGCTGGTGGAGGACGTTACAGGCTGGCTGAAGGTACCTGAACCAAAGAGACCACCTGGAAACAACACATTGAGAGCAAGAGTTGAGTTCCAGAAATTACTTGGGAGGACCCATTGATCCCAGAAAGCTTTCAATTTCCTGAAGCTTTCACTGCAGAGAGAGACTACCAAAATGTTTCCAAACAAGCAAACACCCATTAAAATACTATTTATATATAAAAAAAAATACACCTGCATCCTGAAGGTTCATCTCTACTTACGACATTATCCAACTTTGACTTAAAACAGAGCTGCATGATCACACCACCAATGGATCACATCCACATTGTTTTTCCTCTTTTGAGATCACAGGGGATTGCATACATTTATTTAAAAGCCATGCTTACCTCCTCTACCAGCAGAAATGTAGATTTGTTGAGGGTTTGCTGTCACCACTTTTGAGAAAGTAAAGTACAGTGTGATTAGAAACATACTTCTGGATCTGAACCACACATTGAATATGGTCGTCATTTCACATGTAAAAGATGAACTCGATAGGCTCACCTTTTAAAATACCAATTTTACTTAAGATACAAACGAATCAGATTTTGAAGTTTGCAGCATGATCATGCAGCTCGAACCTTCATGCCTTGGCTAAACTAAAACCAACTTCATTTAGTCACTTAATGTACTTTGATACACTTAAATTTATATACAGTTTTTTTTTTAAACCACCTATTTAAAGACCTTCATCTAAAAGACAGTAGCATATTGTCATTATTATTTTGTGAAATTGTTTTGTCTTGTGCCTGTTTTGAGCTAGTTTTTTCTAACACAATAGATATTTATATGAAGAACAATATATTCAGTTTCAATGAAACTTGTATTTTTTTTTTTTGAGTGCATCATCATGTTCTTTAAACTTACAGATTTGCATTTATAGTCATGTGGCATAGAAGGTATTTTACCAACTCAGTTAAATAAAATTAAAATGTAATACGTTTTGGTCGTCATTGTTCCAAGGGTGTCCTTAGACAGATTCAAGACACTGACTTTTTATTTTTATTACACATGGAGGTACCCAAGAAACAGAAAAATAAAAAAAATGCTCTTTCCGTAGGTCGAAACACGTTCCAGCAAAAAGGTTTAAATACCATCTATTTAACATACATCCACCTATCAAATACAATGCTGACTAACCTATTAACTAATTGTCTCCTACAAAGTCACCCTCAATGATTTGGGGCTGCTTCTGTTTAACACAAAATGTGAACCGTCTTTAACCAAGGACCGACTTATTTTGTACATTCAGAAGTTAAACAAAGGTTCCAAACCTGGTTTATTCCCGAAGACTCCAGCCGCAGTAGTGCTAGAGCCAAATGCTGAAGTTCCAAACCCACCAGTAGCTCCAAATCCAGTATCTGTGAAAGGATGCAAAAATGCTTAAGAATTGCTTCTGTATTGAGAACAACAAAGTCAACAAAAACTAGAAAGGTGTGCTAAAAATATGGTGCGAGGTTAAAACAAGGGTGACCATAAAATAGTTCATTTTTATTAGACCATACCAATATTTAAAGGTAATTAAAGGTTTTAGCTGCTCAAATGGTCTCATGTGTGCAACTTCAAAGCCATAAAAGGCTTACTGTTTCTTATAAGAACGGCACAAGAAACAATTTTAAAACTTTTGAAGCTGCAGATGCAGCTTAAATTACAGATGTGTGGTGTGCAATGTGATATTGTTTAAAAACTATAGGAACAGCTAAATACTCTTACACAAGTATTCTACCACCCATGTACTCTTCAGCTACATGGTAGCTGGTTAAAGGTTACGTTTACATTTGTATGTGTATGTGAACCTGTTTTGGTGTTACATAGCTAGCACGTTTGCTTTTACAACTTGATCCATCACCACCTAGCAGTGACTTAACATTAAAGGGAACACACTTTCCCAGATTCTGTGTTGCCTCAACCTGCAACTGCACTCAAATCTCTACTCCAATGGCACTTAAGGTAGTTATGTTTGTGGATTGCAAAATATGGTCTGGAATCTTTTATCAACTATGCTGACTTACTCTGTCCAAAATTAGATGCAGTCCCAAATCCCCCGGTTCCTCCCCCAAAAGAAGTTCCAAACGATTTGTTAAACATCTTCTCTGGCTATCAGGACTGCATACGTCTAGAGAAAAGGGGGGGAGAAAACAATTTAAATGGACAGTCATGCAAGTTGTTTTTTTTTTTTTTTTTTTTTTTTAAAGAATAAGCAAGTCCTTTTCTGGGAGAAATGTAAACACAAATTAAACCATTCTAGCCAAATATAGCCAATACCATGGCATGTTAACAAGAACACATAGAACATTATACAATTTTCCCTTACAGGTATGACAGTCGCTATTCCTGGAACTTGGTATTACAGATAAACACAAAAATGGCTACACAAAACTGCACCTTAAGCAACCGAATGATGTTACTGTAATAATAGACTCAGCAAAACATAGGCTCCCTAGTCATGTGTTATGTTTAAAGATGTTTAACATTGAGAACTGGATAGACACAATTTTTACAGAGTAAAAAGTAAATGCAATTCAATCACGCAATTATTAACTGCATGACTCACCTTGCACACCAGTCTTACTTTCTTAAACTTACACTAAAAAAAGTTGTGTAGAGCTTACACAATGCAGTACACAACTTTTTTTTTTCCTAATCTGTTTCTCTTGGTTTGATTTCAGACTCCCACTACTTTCATAAATGCTGAGTTTTACAAAAGCTGTTTTGCATCAAACTGCAATGTTATGCAAGTGTGAAATGCTACCCAACCAGTTGAGTTTTCAATTTTAAAATTAGCGTTTTATTTAGAGCAGATACCACAAATGGCCTCCAAAATCATAACATATCCAGTGCAGACAAAGCTTTGCAAATAAAACTGTCACACAGTTCACTTTTATTGTACCATTATCAAACCTGACTTATGAATGTGGTATGAAGCCAAGTGTTTTGTCTATCATCCAGTCAAACAAGTGGAATTGAATGGTAGGTAAATAAAAGGGGCTTTAGATGTCCAGAATGACATTTAGATTTGACGACATACATTACAATTTTAAATTCACAGCAATTTAGTTTTAAAACTGTTCCATAGAAGTTTCACACATTACCTGACTTAGCAAAGCAAATTATTTAATATGGGCCAACAATTCTTTTACCAATACGAATGCATTCAACATCGGGAAAACGTATCACTGACAGCAGAATATGTACAGTTATTTATACATGTTTACTTGTACAGAGGAATAAAGTTTGGAACCAAACTACACTTTCCTTGTGGGTTAAAACGTAACAACATTTTCCAAGACATGTATTTTCTGTTTTGAATATGGCATGGCATGGTACTGTCATTAGGGAGGTCAAACAACATTTTGATTTCAACAAACTAAATTCAAGAATAGATTACGACATTTAGTTTTTACTTAAACAAGCAAAATCTGAATGTCCCAAAAATGGTTTAAATCATAAAAAAAAAGGCTTTAACGCGTAGTAGAAACTGAATCACTGTATGTTGTTGTCATGTCATATGTCAGACTATCATGTGAAGTAAACGTTACTGCACAGACCTACCAAACCCAGAATACAATGTTATGTACTGGAAAACGAACAGGAAACGGTTTTAGACACTGTACTAAGCAGACCCTGTGTCAAGAAGTCAGAATGCGTGCGCCCAGCATTGCAGAAATTGTCTTGCAAATACCCTGTTGCTGGTGTTGTCGGACAATATCGGAAACGTAAAAGACGTCACCTTGAAAATAATATCACAATTGCTTTGAGGCGGCTGTTTGAAGTCTTTATACATTATACAAGATACTCTGTAGAATTGGATTTTTTTTTTTTTTTTTTTTTTTTTTTTTTTACGGCTGTCTGGAAAGAGGCGCCAGAAAGTGTATATGCGGCCTAGCGGGATTAGGCTTGACCACCCAAAACATCCCAAACAACCCCACGTACACACAATAGAAAATAGTCACATAACATACTTAGAAAATACTTCAAAATACTCAAAACATATTTCAGCCTGGTAACTTTGACCGTGTCACGCTGGAATAAACCGGTTAAAACCAGTTCGGATTCGAGTCAACAGAATACGCGAGCGAAAGCAGGATACTTTTACACTGCCATTTGAACAAACATTGTTATTTTTAACTTCTCATTACTTTAAAATATATACATATATAATTTTAAATTTAAAATAAAAGTAAACGGTTTAGGTAAAATGCTTCCCGTGCAGTAAACCGCCTACATCATGCTCGAAATACCTATTTTACTAGTAATAACTAGTCAGACATACATAACGTCTATATTGTAAACAACGCCTTAGAAATTAGCACATTTTTTTTTCTACCTGCTCGACAAACTGCTAACAATTTATAGTTCCAAATTTAATTTTAAATTATCGTTAACGTTGCTTAATCAAGGCTTTGTTTTTACATTAATTTTGAATTCGTTCATAATCAACCTACCGGTTCAACGTAGTAAAACAAAAAAACAAAAAAAAATCAAATATCTTCTTCATGCGATGTTCAGCAAGAAAATATATTCCTTATGAGTTCAATCTCCCAGTATCGATAGCTATATTTTTCAATTACAAAATATCTCTCTCTTGCTGCTTATCGAGGGAGGAAAGTGCGTAATCTAACTAAACGAGGCCAGGGAGGCGTGAATGAACAGCGTCTCACGCAACAATGCAACCCGTCCAACGAGGAAAAGAGATTGGCTAAATTCGCTGTCTGTCAACTGTCATAGCGCAGGGAGACATTTTAGTCATTAGGCCCACCTAGACGGTCTTTCAAAAGTTTAGGGGGGAAAAGGGTGGGTTAAATTCCAAAATAGATGCGCTTATTGGTTTATAGTTGTTGCTCTTTTACAATGCTTCTTTTAATTGGTTAAAATATCAAAGTACCACCCCTTCTGATTGAGTGACAGTTATTGCAGTCCCACAGCAGTCACGACTCACAGCCTCCGAGTTCCACATACTGAGTCACGACCGTGATTTAGAAGTGAGTCAGTCTGTTTTAGCGCATGGATTGTGAAACATGTCACGATTAATAAACATCCAAACTCTGTATTGCACAACAAATGACTGGATTGAAACACAATGCAGTACAATTCAGGGGGCGCTGCACCACAATTTGTATTTTTAATAAAATGGAAACACTTGCCATACCACTGTCAATTGGGTGACCGATTAATTCGGGTTTAATTACTGATGTTGATTTGAAAACATGCACAGCCAGCGCCCATTATCGTCGTTAAATGTATTAACAGGGTAACGCGTTATACGTCAATGGATGAAAAGTGAAGTGTGCGTTTTTGTGCAGATTCAATTTAGTTTTTCGGGACCGACTGAATTAGAAGTTTGTCCCTTTAAATCTACAGCCACCTGTCTAAGTGCCGTAGTTTTTTCCGGGTTTGCAAAATACGAATAAACTGGTTTGAGACTGTAACAGGCTAGTACCAGTACAGTTTACAGGAGCGGTGTCAGAGTGAGGATTAGTTTTGTGTAAATCCACAAGCTTCCAATTTGACAAACTGTCGGGTAGTGGGTTTATATATTTTTAGCTATACATATATATTTATCATTACTTTTTTATTTTTTTAAACAATGGACTGCTTATTTATTTTTGTTTATTTAGACATGCCATATCCACTTGCATTTGTCCGGCTGTCGCCTGCAGTTTAAATCGCTTCTCCAGCTCAGCAACCCGGGCAGGTAATGAAATCCAGCGCCTGGTTGGGATGGTTGAGGAAGGCCCGTGTACATACAGAACTGGCTATATTTTTGGGATCGTGTATTTTTGTAATGGGTAAAATGTGAACTGTATAAATGAAGCGCCAGTGATCAGCGTTCGTTGAATAAAATTGCATTTGATTAAAAAAAAAAACTATATTAAACTACATTTAAAGTAAAAACCGCGTAGAACAGAGTTGTACATTTCCAAAAGCTTATGAAATTAATGTAGTTAATAATTCAACCAGTAGAACTGTGGTGTAAATTATATTATTTTCGTCCTATAAGTTGCACGAAATACAAAGATGTTTCTGTACCACGTCATATTAAATTAAGCTTTTTTTTTTTTTTATTTATTTTTTTTTACGTTTGTTAATATTGTAATATGGTGGCGTGAGAGAACTGCAGTCACGACATTTGTTTTTACCGAGTGGTTTACATTTGTGTTAAAAATAGTCGATTAAGCTGGTGGGTGAACATTTTGAATGTTAATAATTTTATATGTTTCCAAACACCTGCAGTGCTATGTTAAAGATGGATATATTTGTTTCACTGGTTGTAATGTACGGGTTTTTCAAAGATAAAAATGTAAAATATCTTCGTGTCCTGCAGTTCATGGTCACCAGATGCAAATTGTCTGCAATAGCTGTGCTTTTTTTTTTTTTTTTTTTTTTTTTTTAAAATCTACAATCTGTATGTGCTGAATTAATTTAGAAAAAAAGGCGCGATTAGTTACAGAGCTAATAGATTTTAAGATCTAGTACCGAAATGCATTTTTAGTTGCTGAAAAGTGGAAGAACTGTTACATAGATATTTAGATTGGTTGAGGGCTCAGTGATCTGTTGTATGTGGCATCCATAGTAATAATGTATTTCACATATTCTGATCCCCATGACTCCTATTCAAAGTGTCTGACGTACAGATTCCAGAGAATACGTGATGAGTGTATGGTCTTGTACACGCTAGGATGCTCCAGATTCCCCTGCCCCTGGACCGGGACCCTACTCTGTTCCGGCTGCGGTTTACCTCCTTCGCTGTTGTCACTGTCTGCTGCCCTCTCTTGGGGTTTGTGTCCTGTATCATTATCTCTCTGCTCTTCCATTTCAAGGAGACTACTGCCACACACTGTGGGGTGAGTACACATAGATATTCATAGTCAGTAACCCAGCACCCCAAATGTTGTATTCAGCAGGAAGCTAATGTAGAGAATTGTAACTTATGCTGGCACGTTTGAATTCAGACTTCCAAGCTGAAGCATGCTTAATTCTGTACCATGGCAGCAAAAAGTTAGCAGAAAGGCATTTTAATAATCAGGTTTCTGTTTATATAGTGGATTTTATACAAGTATTGAGACACAGATTCTTCACAGCCTTAACTGGTTACCATTGTAAGATGTCAATCTCTGTAATGGTTGAGTTTAGAAACACAAATTAAAAGACCAGACAATCCTAAATCATTAAGGATTTCCTATGGTGAATAAATAACAATTTATACAAAGCTTACACACACAGTGCAGTAAGCTTTCATAAATTCAGCTTATTGCAAAATCTGGCTTGGGTCAAACTGCAATGTGATGAGAGTGTGAAATGGTATCCAAGTAGTATGTTATTGTAAATACCACCCCTCTGTTTGGATAGGTCTCAAACTACCTCCCGTCTATTAGCGCTGCCATCGGTGGGGAGACGCCCCAGCGCTACATCTGGCGTTTCTGTATCGGCCTGCACTCTGCGCCCAGGTTCTTGGTGGCAGTGGCCTACTGGAACCACTACCGCATTCTTTCTGCCACACACCGCTACTACCAGCCACTGTGCCACCTCAACCTGCTGCTGAGTGTCTTGGAAAACCTGGGGCTGATGATACTCACCTACGTGTCCTCCAATGAGAATTACTGTGAGTGCCAACTGACTTACTCAGTTGTACAGGCAAACATGCCACGGTTTTAATGCTTATATTTAACGTTGTAGTGTTGAGGTGAAATCTGATTAACCGTTAGTTTCCACTGCAGACAGATGTGTCCTATTACATAACACGGAAAATAGGCTTAGTTTACCTTGTTGCTGACTTCCCTTTCGGCTTACGCATCAACAAATAACAAGTATGTCAGCCTTACCGCGGCTGTAAATTAGAGCTAACAGCACAACATATCAACAGTGTGTAAAACAGTATAGAATAAGTAATGCTAATGGATTTTTTGTATGAAAAATAGGTAAGTGGTATGGAAGATCTAGATGCAATTAGGTGTGCAAATGAGGTGTTTGTATCCTGGTAAAGCAGCAGTTCTCAACCGGTGAGGCGCCTCCCCCGGGGGGCATGTCAAACTTTTTAGGGGGGTGCGGTGGGCGTTCTAGCAATGGCGTATTTCTAGTAATAATAATAAAAAAAATTGTAAGAAGTAATGTTTTACACAAGTCTAAATCTGAATTTTACAAACTCGCTATTTTATTTCTGTTTTTAATTTATACGTTACTTATTTTAATTTATTAGTTTGGTGGGGGGGGGGGGGGGGGGGGTGCACTTACTAAAGCAGAGACCCATCACTGGCCACTTTTGTTCCCTACGCATTGTACCCTTGTTCAATACATAAAATGGATCGGTTTGCGGTGCATGAAAAAAGACAGAGGGATTGTGCAGCTGCATCAGTGCCAAAAAACCCAGAAACATTTGGAAATATAAAAAAGTTACATGGAAACTGGATTTTTCCTTTGTTGGCACTGCAGGTGAACTTTGTCCTCAGTGTGTCATCTGTGGTGATGCACTGACTAATGTCCAACTATTTATTAAAAACAAGCAGCCAGAGAGCAGTGTGTTTAATAAGTTTATAGCGAGTAAATGTAAAGAAAGAGTTACATAAGTAGGATGATCCATTTCACAAAAGGCACCCGGTATTTGTGTGTGATTTTAATTTATTTTTTATTTTATTGGTGTTGTGATTTTTGAACATTGGAATTATGGAGAGAATATGGCACAACTGTGTATCTGTCTAGAACAGACCTTCCTCAAAAACTGAGTATCCGGGCAAGAAGGGCAGTAGTCAGGGAGGCCACCAAGAGGCCTATGGCAACTCTAAAGGAGTTACAGTCTTCCACGGCTGAGCTGGGAGACCCTGTGCATACGGTAGCCTGTGTGCTTCACAAAACTGGCCTTTATAGGAGAGTGGCATTGAGAAAGCCATTGTTGAAAAAAACTCGCATCAGATATCGGCTAGAGTTTGCCAGAAGGCATGTGGGAGACTCTGAGACCAAGTGGAAGAAGATTCTATGGTCTGATGAGACCAAAATAGAGCTTTTTGGCCTCAACGCTAAGTGCTTTGATTGGCGCAAGCCTAACACCGCACATCATCCTGAGAATACCATCCCTACCATGAAGCCTGGTGGTGGCAGCATATTGCATCATGCATCTCTGCGTCAGGGCCTGGAAAGCTGGTGAAGAGAGAGGTCAGTGTGGATGCAGCAAAGTACAGAGAAATCCTGGAGGAAAACCTGCTGAAGTCTACAAGAGACCTGGGACTTGGGAGAAGATTCGTCTTCCAGCAGGACAATGACCCCAAACATACAGCCAAAGCCACACTGGAGTGGCGAAGAGATCGACCTGCGCCTTCCCGAACTGTTCCCAAATGCACTCCACCACCTGAGGGTAGAGCCGCCACTCTGACAGGTGTGGACCCTCCCTCAAGAGGAGGTCCGCCACCCAATTGTCCACACTCTGGACATGCATCGCCCAAAGGGACAGCAATTTCCCTTGATCCATGTCGAAACAGGGAGAGAAGGTGCTGGAGAGCTGTTACCCTGTCGACCGACAGGTATGCGCGCATACTAGTGGAGTCTAGCCGGAGCCCCACATACTTTGTGCACTGCACAGGCGTCAGCCAACTCTTGGCATCGTTGATGGTGAGGCACAGCTTCATCGGATGCTCCGTCACAAGCGTCGTGTGGGCCATTGCTCCCTCATGCAACTGAGAACAGATCAACCAGTCATCGAGGTAGTTCATCTGACCCCTTGCAGCTGGAAGGGGGTCAGGATATTGTCTACGCACTAAGAACGTACGGGGAGCCAGGGAGAGGCCAAACGGCAGCACGCAAAACTTTGGACAAATGGGGACGTGAAATATGCATCCCGCAAGTCCACCGTGGTAAACCAGTCGCCCAGCCAGACAGACTGGAGAATGTGACGATGAGTCAGCATTTTGGAACCTCATCTTTCAAAAATCAGATGAGAAACCGCAGGTCTAGGATGGGGCGAAAACCGCCGTCCTTCTTCTGCACCAGAAAGTATCTCAAGTAGAACCCTTCCCCGTGAGAGGTGGGGTCTACGAGATGAATGGCGCGCTTGCACAGCAAGGCTGCCACTTCGGTCTGGAGCACCGAGACCTGGAGCGGATCCGTCGTGAACGTAGTTGTGACGCCGTGAAAAGGAGGAGGTCCCAAGCAAAACCGAAGCGCGTAGCCTGTAGGCGGTGTCTAAGGTCACCCAGCGGGGCTGTGGGTTGGAGGTGCATGCCAGCAGCTCGACCTACCTCGTGCCAGAGCAGGGGGAGGGAGCAACACGGCCACCTGCCTAGACGCCTCACATTCTCGGAGAGACCACTGCAGGACCTCCTCCACTGCTGGACCGAAGGTATGGCCTGGCGATATAGGCGCGTCCAAAAGCGCAGCCTTATCCGCATCAGGCACCCGCGCCTGCGACAGCCATAGCTGTCTGTGTGCAACCATTAGTATTTAAAAAACATCGGTGGCAGCTATGCAACAGTGCCTACCCTAACCGCGTGGTCACACACCTAGGCAGCGCGTAGCGTTCAGCAGGGGGACACAAGGGCCGAAGCCACGGCAGGCAATTGACAGCAATACAGCAAAATGCACAATACAGTAATACAGTACAGATGGGGGAGAGTACACTGTCTGTTTGATTGTAAGGCCCAACACACGTGGTGGTGGGCCAACGCATCCAACAAGGCACCGACCGGTGGCCCGAAGGCCTCGACAACGGGGACAAGGCAAGCCTAACCCCAGTGGAGTAACAGCACTCTCCCTAGTTAAAAAAAGGCTGAGACACACACTCACTCTTTTAAAGTCAGTACTGCACAGGCAGTCGACTCACACACGACAGACAGTAAAGACAAAGGAGCCTACAACGCAAGCGAGCAGGTGCTAAAGGTACAGTATTAAAGAGAAAAAAGAGCTACAATTTAGGAGCTACTGATTCCCTGAAAGTGGCAAGCCAGCTTTCAGCACAAAGTGCAAGGGATCTAGCAGCAAGCTCAACGCAGCGCTTTTTAAGTAATATAAAAAGGGCTCAATGCAACACAGATGGTCTTACCGTAGCAACTTGAGAAGCAAAAAGAGGTCGATCCTTCCCTGCATGACGGTTTTATTCCCTCTGTAGGCGGGACCGAGGAGGTCATCGAGGGAAGGAGACCTGTTGGCAGCTTTGATAGTAAGAGCTCAGTGACACCTACCAATAGGCAGGCGTATATCCCATAAACAATGTTTGGTGGCTATCTTCGAATTCAAAGGGAACTGAATGTGTTTTTGGCATCATTGCTTTGCAACATATTCCCCAGAAGGTGGCAGCAGAGTAAATCATCAGTTTGCATACAGTGACATTCATATCGTCCGTGACAACAAGATTTGCTGTTATACTTTATTTTTCCTATGTGCATTCTGTTGCAAGAAAGACACACATTTCTGAAAACTGAAATGCGTAAGTCTAACACCAAAGCACAAACATTTTAAAAAGTGTTTACATCTCACCTCTATCACTTCTGATTGGCTAGCTGTGGAAGAAGCTGATCTTTTATTGCTTACAAAGAAACCCAGAAATGGCTGCCAAGAGAGCCTCTGGGAATGCTAATTACTAAATCTAGTAAAGTTTAAAAAAAAAAACTTGTGTAATTTTATAAAACTTCATGGTCAATATACAATGTACTTGTTGGGATATATAATAAAAATAAACAATAACAAGTAGTTGTCATGCCATCAAACATCTATAAATACCTCCAATGTTTTGATCCAAACACAGGCTCCCTTGAGAAAGATATGTACAACATATCAAAATGTTGGGCAGCTGGCTCTTTGAGCTACTATATATATATATATATATATATATATAATGTTTAGAAGCATTTAAGAGAAACTTTCCCAGGCAAAAAGTAATGTTTTTTTGCTTTCGATTTTAGTGTTGCTAACCTAGTTTGCTATTTACCATATTTGCATTTTTTTTTTTTTTTTTTTTTTTTTTTTTTTTTTTTTTTTTAAGATTTAAACTATATATTAAAAACTTTCAGAAGGAAGATTTAAATTAGTATCGATTGTACTTGGAGAGTGTAGTGAAAGCTTTAGCTAGAGTATGTAATCTCTGGGCATATAAGGAGGTGCCTGTCTGTATTTGTTATCTACTACATTATAACTACGGTTGTCAGCCCCAGAAAAAGAGCATCTCTTTTTATTTAAATTGCTAGATTATGACCTATCAATCTTGGTTTCTACAGTGGTCCATAAAAATGCCTTCATCCTGTTCATGTTTTCTGCACTGTGCCACATGTGTCTGACCTGCAAGCTGTGGCGACTGGCTAAGAAACACACAGTAAGTTCTGAGGTACAGTAATCACCCTTTTCCTTCTAATTCCTTACCTGCAGCCAGACATCTTCAGTACGAACCAAACTGATGGCACAAATGTTATCTTCACTGTGCAAAATCTGCAGTCATTAGCTACTTCTCTGGTTACTGGCTTTCGATGAGATTTAAGTGGTCAAACAAATCAATTGCATAAATAAACTATTTCTGCAGAACCCAGACACTTAAGGGTCATTCCATAAACGTGATGTATGTTGCAATCAATACGTCGCTATCGGACTACTGTCCCAGGACTTTTTGATGATCAAGCGTCTGTGTATATACCAGAGGTTCTCAAACTGTGCAAGGGAATGGCGCAGTGCCTGTCCCTGCCACTGTTCATTTCATTAAAGATGCAGCTCTGTGCTGCTGCAGCAAACAGTCATTTAGTTTAGAGAGACTCCGATAATCAGGAGGCACCTTAGACGAATGGTCACCAGCTGGGCTGAATCTCTGTTTTAACCCCACTGGGCCAGATTTAATGCCAGGCAGCACAGAAATGTAAGCCCTAACCATCTGGCGGAACCAAAACAGTGATACATAAATCATTTTCACTTTTGTCTAAACAAATGTTAAACTTTTATATTGTTTCTTTTAATATTACTGAAAACTGGAATATGTGTTTGAACTTGCATATACAATACATTCACGTGATACTGCAATAGTGATATAATACAACATACATCATGGACATGTAGTCGCAGAAAACAATCAAACTTAACATTTTAAATGTTGTAATAAATTTTAAAAAAAATACAATTTTCTATGCTTACACCTTAAGTACTTCCTTCACTGTGTACTGTACATTTATCTCCTCTCTACCAGAAAACAATCCTTCAATTTAAATCACGAAGCACTGGGAATGGAATTGTAGTATTATCAGAATGAATATAGGTGGTCTGTTATTACTGTTTGCTTGTATGAATTCTGGTAATATGTCTACAGAGTTTATGTAATATTTTATTATACTTATGACCAGTTTCCCACATTTCTGCACTTCACAAACTGGGTGGGCTTGTCAGATCAGCTGGTAGGAGCCCTGGCACAGTTCTGCAGTGTACAGCGCAGAGAAATATTTAACTTGGGGTGTTTTTATATTCAGTATTGTTTTCTGGTGAGAGAAAAATACTACATGTGATCAAGTATTTTTAAATCTGTTACTTGGCTTGGAAACTGCAGTGATCCACAGCCTCCCCTTATACAAGTTTACCACAGTATTTTTGCTTTATATTTTTACAGTTTTCTCATGCTTATACTATGCATTTACCCAGTTTTTTACTAATATGCTTTACCATACCTTGCTGTTCTTGTTACTGCATAACTATGCTGTACCATGCTTTCACTGTGTTTTACTACACTTTGATATGCTTTGACTGAGAGTCTTTTATACTTGTCAGTGTGTGTGCAGAAGTGCGGCATCTTTTACATATTACATTTGGGGTGGGTTTTCTTACCCAAGGGAGGCCCACTATCACAAAGTTTGAGAACCCTTGGTATAGACCATTCACTACAGAGTCTGATATTGATGACTTATCTGACAAACGGAGCATTGTCACAGAATTTTCCCTCATTAACTGAGTTATAAACCTCAGAAGAAGTTGGGTAGACAAACATTGCTTGGGACAGAAGGTATGATGATGTTGTTTCCTGTGCCGTACCTAATAAGACAGAGCTTTGTCTCTGCTGTATCATCTCTTGATTTGTCACCAGAAATACCATTAGTGAGGAAAAGTCATTGTGCCTTCCGTACTGAAGAGGTTCTGTTGGATTAATTTATTGTGAATTTATGATCTCAACTGTATTTAATGCTATAAATCATAAATGTTCCCCTTCTTTTGTCCTATCCTGGTTTCCCTTCTTTCTGATAAGTTTTAATTATCAGATATGTTCTTTATACTTGCTTATGAATTGTCATTGAGGTTTGTATGGGAAATGTGTTCAGCACAGAGAAGTAACCCGAAGTTTCATATGATGTACAACGCAGTAATGCTTATTTGAAGTGCTCGAACACATCTGTGTGTCCTACAAGATGCTAAAACAGTGCAATCCCCAGGCACTAGTGGTTCAATCTGCACCTAATGTCCTAATCAATGATCACATACTATATTGACAATGTTTGATGCACCAGCATCATTTTATTTTTCATTATCAAGAACAAACATTAGGATTTGTATCAGAAGATCATATCACTGAAAATCTTGCTGTGCATAATAGTTAAACAATAACACAACTTCCATTCAAAGTATTTGGAGTTCAATTAACAACTGAAAGATGCGTACATCCTCACCATATGTCCCTTTTAAGACATTAATAATACAATATCAGTACTGTTTTTTTAACAATTCATTTAACACATTTTATTTCAAAAGCATTTACCACATACACGAAATCCATTAAACTGCCAAACGTCGCTTTTCCGTCCTCCCTTTCCTTTACCCCAAACATTAACAATCTTTGTGTCAGATTCTTCCATTTTTTTTTAAATAATTTGTTTCATTTTAAAGTTGAAAACATTTAAATAAAATATGATTTGTCCAACACAAATCCAGAGGCCCAAAGTTGGTTTCCAAGCAATGCGCTGACGTTGGCTACCTACCATATTTGCACTAATATTAGCACAGCTGCAGTTATCAATGCTTGAATTTAAACTGGCAATGGGAGACTTCAATCTGGGCTGTAATATGGTGCATCAGTTAACCAATATGTAATCAAAGCTCTGGAAATAAGGACAGATGATTAGTAATCGGTGTTGATTGAATGTTTCATCTCTATTAGGCACTATTTCCTGCTGTCCGTGATACAATGACACTTAAATCTCTAAATGGAAAAAAAAAAGTCAGTACTTTTCTGTGAGTTAACTTAGAGAATGAATGGAGTACCTTGTAGTGGACATCCTGTCAGACAGTTGTGCCCCCACCAGAAAGATGTGTCAAAAAGAGACTTTAGTGTTTGTGGAGCAGTATGGGAATCCAGCCTGTAGGTGGCAGTGCTCCATCACATTACACATGTCAAACTCCAGAGAAGTTGTTTTCAATTTTTTTATATTATTTTTTAATTTTTTTTATCATGACAGATCACACAATAATCAGTATAGCTGACTGAAAAATAAGCACAAAAAAAAATCACTATAATACTAAGAATAACCGTAGAATTACCTTTATTTGTTTCAGTGCGATGGGTGAGCCTGTTGCTGTGAGCAAAGTTTTTTTTTTTTAAATTTGAGGGGGAAAAATGTACGGTTATTTTTAAATTGATAACTACAGCAGAAATTGATTTATAGGAATGAATAATCTTTGAAATTACAATGCATCCTTGAGGTACCAGCACAATCAGAGCTACGAATCTCCAACTGTAATCTTTATTTATAAAATGGAATGTTTGGATGCTGCACGCTGATTGGGTGTTGAGGATTTTTTTTTTACCGTGCAGTTATATAACTGTACAATGCACGGTTTTATAAGTGGGATAACACTCCAGTGCTTGTGTGTTGTGTTGCTTCGCTTCGTGCCTTCAACCCAAATACAGCAGTATGTTATTGCAGCACAATGCACACCCTGTCATGTGTTATCCCTTTACAAGCTGCTGTGTTGAGTGCACGTGAATGCAATACAAAACGCAAACTCCCTAATAAAGAGTACATTTTAGACACTTAAAAACTGTATGTGACTGAGAGTTTAGACCTTTTTTTAACTTGGAGATATTCTCCATGTATTCATTTTCTTCCTTAGTTTTTAAGGTCTCTGGGTTTGCAATGGGGGTCTATAAACTGTGCTGCCGCTTCCTTTCCGTAATTATGCAACCTTTCCCCAGACCACCTGAAGGGAGCCGGCGGACCACCAGTGCTCCACGCACCACAGATTGAGAACCACTGTTTTAAGATTAACAACAAAAGCAGACCTCAAGAAATATGTTCTCAGATAGTTGCACACATTTGAGTTAATCTTAACATTTAAAAAATGTTCTTGCTATCAGTTTAGAAGCATGATTTTGTTTTTCAAGTCTGACAGTACTGACGGTATGTAGTTTGAAAGACAGGAACAGTGTGGGGATGGTTGGTGGCACTATGGTCGCACTGGGGGAGGTGACATTGCACATGTTTCTTGACATAGGAGTGTAACAGTTAATGCCGCACATTGCTGTGTTGTTTCCTTCCAAATACAAGAGCGATGAAAGAAGGTCTGTAGGAAGTAGAGACACCCATTTGCTTATTTTTTTTGTTTGTTTGCAAAAACCATTGTTCTGTATTGACTGGTGTTTTTAAATAGCAGTACTGTGCATGTACATTCTTGCGTTTTAAAGTACAAAACAATTCCAGTACTATTGTATATATAAATTTTGTAGCTCTCAGATTTTCCTTATGAAACACACTGATTATGTTAGAGAAGAATTTTTAATGGTTATTTATTTGTAGCTGTTAGTGAAGAAGTTTAACAAACATTCCTTTCAGGTACTTCAATGCTACATTTCCGGAATTAAGTTCATATTAAAAACACTTCCGTCTTTGGAAAAGCAGTGATTGGTACTCCAATGTGAGCCAGTGTGTCCAGCTTCTGGCATTCTGAGTTACTTTAAAGAAAACAAATAGCAAGTAATTGTTAGTTTTTGGGGTTTTTTTTATATATTAAAAAAAGGTTATTGGCTCATCAGCATTGTCACCCTGTATAAATTAATGTGCTTTAAAAAACTTTGTTCTCCCACACGTTTAAATAAAAATGCTAGCACACACCCACCCACATATTAATATGTGTATCCAACTGAAAATATACTTGCTGTACACTCTCACACGCACAGCCCAAAAACAGGAAGCAAAATTGTTGAATTGCATTTGGACAGAGAGTGAAGCAAAGCTGTGTGACCACAGTGTTGCCCACATAGCAGAGCTAGGCACTAATGAGCAAGGCTTTCCCCTGCTGTCTGGGAGATCTGCAGCTCATCTGAGTAAAGATATGTAATGCTGGAAGGAACATGTCTGTGTTTGCTTCCCAACGCTTACCACTTTGTGGAGAAGATTGCTACGTTACTGTCCCCATGACGTGTGTGCAAAATGAATTGCATTTCTGGAGGGGGCGGGGAGACAGAATTGCACCTTGTAAGTATATACAGGAGACCTTGTCATGGTTTCTTTGCTATAAGAAAGTAAAGCAGTTCTTTCAATACCTACGGCTGACATGCAGGTACATGCCCAGTATTGTGTTGATTGATTGTGAAGTCAGTTGGCCATTTTGCAATGACAAACTGTTTTGAAGGATGACATCTGTCTTGTGAAAATGCTGTATTAGGTTTTGAAACATGCTCTGCGACTAATGATTCCCATAATGCAACAAAACATAAAAGGCTCCACTATCTGACGTATGATAGTGGTGGTTCCATAATCTTGTTTCCCATCATTTGGGCTTCCTTGTGTCAAGTTTCATTGCTCTGCTGTTTTTATACATATAGAGGGGCCAACTAACAGTCCTGTAACTACTTTTGAAAGGGACAGAATATCCAGTTTGTCTTTTAAATTTTACATTGTATTATGTTCTGTGTTACTTATACAGTCACCGCCACTTTATCGGGACTCCTCCTGAATAAGCGTCTGTCCCGAATAAACGAGAGGCATTTGAGAGGACCATAATCACACTTCTATTCATAAATTACGACAAGCACAGAGAAGTGGTTTTTTTACTGTTTTTTTTTTTATTTTGAAATGAAAAGAAAAAGAATGAAACCACATCACGTTATGAATAAAAGCAGAATGCATCATTTGAAATACGAATCAATTGTTTTTTATTCCTAAACATAATGAAATAGACTAATTTTCACTTGTCAGTCATGATAACTAGCAAATGACAAGTCAGGCAAAAACCACTAGTTTACCCAATTTAAGCAGGTCACAGAGTAATCGCGTGCTCACTGCGCTACATGAACCTGTCTTGCTCTGAGAGGCGATCTCTGTTCATCATTTTTAAGATGCTGTATCCCAGTTAAACAACATAAATAGCACTGGGAAGAGCAGTCTCCCAAAGTTCTGCCCCATTAAAGCAGAAATCCCGATTTACCAGTGTCCTGATTTAAGTGGCATCGACTGTATACAAGTAATATAGTGAACTTGTCTGTTTTACAATCATCTCCACTATATATATGTATAATGATGAGATAACAAGTGCTTGCTAAGCTTGAGTCTTTCCACATTTGCAAAAAAAACCTGCTGTGTTGCAATGACTTGAGCAACACCGTACATTTTGCAAAAATGAGGAGGGAAAAAAAAGAGATTTCCTGTTTTAGTAAGCGTGGCAGTTGGCCATTGTTTTAAAAGTACAGTTTTTTTTTTTTTTTTTTTTATAAAGAAAGAAGTGTGGTTTATTTGTTTTATTCTTTTTCTTGAAAGGACCACCTGTTTATTTACTGAGTTGCTAGCTTGTATTAGCGATAGGGAAAGTGATTTGCTTGTAATGCGCTTTCAGATGTAATAATTGCCTCCAGCATCTCCACCCCATTCATAGTTTAAAAACCTGCAGCAGCAACCAGTGTGGTCTGATGGTTAGAGTCGAGGACTAAGAGCTTACCAGCTGACAGCTTAGATTCAAGATAACCACTCTGCAGTGTATGTCCCAAAGAATATAGTTTCCTACAAAGCACTTCTTCGCTAACATAATTCTAACATAATTCTAACATAAGAACATAATTCTTCTTTTTGTCGCTGCAACTTGCTGACCCACCCCCCTCTCCCGCCCCTCTTCAAAGTTCTGGACTAGCTCAGCTCTGGGTCTTCACATTGGGGGAGGGTGTGAATGAGCTTGTTACAGTAGCGAGTTTAAGGAAGCCACAGACTGTATTTATATCCATGGAGCTGGACCCTAAATCACAAAGACAGACGCATTTCCTGTACTGGCCTAGCAACTTGCAGAACTGAAACCCATATTCTTGCAGCCGGCTGATGCACTCTGCATGTTGTCATCAGCACAAATTGCAATTGCACGTAACTGTGTATAGTGCCTTAGACTTAGTTTGCCCACGCTCAACCTTTCACATGTACTGCATACCAGGTAGGCCTGTCCTTTGCTGTTTCATTGACACCCTGGGTCCTTGACTGCAAAGCATCTCAGATTGTGCACTGCCTGGTCTGATTTTGAAGAAGTAATTGATATGGATTGAAATAAAAAAAAAAGCAAATGTGAATTAGAAAGTGACTTGACTCGCCTGTTAGAGACGCCAAGACTACAGAATTCTACTTTCTATTTCTGATCTTGAAAGTGCAGCAAATATAAAAAAGCTAAGTAGATTAGACGGTGTAAAAGTCTTAGTGGTAATGTAATGTTGGCATCAAGATGGAAAAGTTGCAAAAGTATTTTTATTGCAAAAGACTACATGTTACAAATGTGTTGTATGTTAAATGATGTATGGGAGACCTTTGTGATTGTAGATTTGCATTACGTTACTATATATAAGAACATGACTCCTTTTCTGTATTCAGTGCTTTTAATACTTAGCAGTTGTTGCCTTTTGGAGGGGGGAGGAGTGTTAGAAAGTGGCTGTTCTACATTGTGTGTGTGTGTGTATAAGTATGTGTCTATTTATACATCTGGTATACTATTTATTTTTATTGCACTGATGTACTTTTTCAATGCGGCAGACTTTAGTTGTACAGAAGCAGCAGAGTGTGAATGTAGCGTTACTTGCATTACTTGCACCTAGAAATGAAATGTGGTAAATGTTCAAACACAAGCCTTCAGGGTTGATGAGAGGCAAGTGTATAGGCACAGAATATGTTCAAGTAGAAACACTGTCTTGTCCAGTGTTGAGGATTTCTCTGATCTGAGCCACTTTAGCACATCTGTTGCTTGTTGCAATATGTTGAACACATCTAGGCTAGATCTGTCCTTACCTTAGTTGCTTTCAGAATGATGCTTTTCCAATGGTGCTATTCTGCAAACGTTGCCATTCCAGGAACATCTGGAGACTACTTCCATGACCACATCTGACAGTCTCAGCATTTCAGGATGAGCCAGCTAGCTTGGAAATTGTCATTCTCTTGAATTTAATCACCTAAATATGGTTTTGTGTATTTATTTATTTATTTGTTTGTTTGTTTATTTTTGTTGGCGAGTGAGTGTATTCACAACTGTTGCAGTAAAAAATATGAAAACTGACAAAAGTATTTTAATTGGGTAATAAGTAGAATTTGTCAGTTTTGTAATGTTAATAAGATAAATGTAGTTTTCTATATCAGAATAATGTAAGTACCTAATTTCACAATTTATTCTTCCCATTGCATATTCTAGGAACTGACTTCCTATCTCTGGAAGCATCGCATCTTCATCTTCAACCTGATTACCTTCACTCTTGCCCTCTGTGTTTTTGTTAGGCATAACACCTACTGCGAACCAGGGGGTGAGTAGTGGGCATGTAGTTGTTTGTTAATAAATGCTGTGACTTTTATAAGCCCATGTTGAAAAAAAAGGTGAAATATTTATTTCCTCTTGTAAGATGTTTTAGAGAAGAAAAAAAAAAGAGAAACCAACTAATTGTTCTATTAGAAATCTCTTTTGACAAATGTTACTGGTGAACTTGTCTCCTGAATTCAAGTCCATGTTCCCTCCTGCTCCAGCTTTGCTTCATTGACTCTCTGCCCTCTTCCCCAGCGTACACAGCATTCGCATTCCTGGAGTACCTGGTGGTGCTGTCCAATATGGCATTTCACATGACGGCGTACTGGGATTTTGGGAACAAGGAGCTGGTCATAGGCATACCGCCCGAGGACAAGCGATTCTAATGGTCCTGCCAGGGGCATGGGGGACTTGCAGACAACAGTAGCACATTGACATAAGTGGATGCAAGGACACAGGAAAGCTGCCATTCACACTGACAATCGGAATGCTTGTTCACCCAGAGCCGCTTTGAAGGGGCTCGAAAGAACTTATGAGCTGGGTCTCCTCTCTCTCTCTCTGGATCGCTCTCAGTGGTTCTTTTACAGATTCTATTTTTTTTTTGAGATTCACACATTTATTCTCAATGTATCCCTTTAATCCAAAAGGCAAAAAGGAATAACGGTGAGAATGTTGATTTGTTGCCACAATTGAGAGATTCTCTCTGTAGGCAGACACAGGCAATACACTAGACTTGAACAGCAGAGTATTTCAGGATTTGTTGGTGCTAAAAAAATTTTTAAAAAAAGTTTACTGACTGAAGATCACTTTAAGAGGTTGTGAATTTTTATTTCTGTGAATAAAACTGAAGTAATAATTGTTAGTGCCATACAGGTTTAAAACAAAGTTGCAAAGTTAATTTATTTAAAAATCTGTATAATTCTAAGTATTTAACAGAATTGTTAGATACGGCTGAACTTCAAACAAATGCAGTTTTTCCGATGATGGAATTAGACTATGCTAAAAGATAATGATTAACATTTTCGAAAGTGAATTAAGAATATGGTATTTAGAATGTGCCCATGATATTTTGGTGATATTTGTGGATTTTAGTCTTAATTTTTTTAATTTAACTTCGGTTTTGTTGGTGACTGGTTTCCTTTACTGTTTATATTGATTTTATGATGATGATGGCAAGTAAATAAATAGGACTTTCTCTTTTATTTATGTCCCTGTTTTTAATACGAAATGCAAACTGATGATGACGCCCCATTGTTAACCCAACTGAACAAAATGGCTCTGCCTTCGTTTGAATTGTGTGTACTTTTAAAGCCACAATACTTCATCTGACCCTCCCAGTGGTGTGCACACATGGAATGAGAGTTTGCATCACAGCCAGGGCTATACTGTTTGTGAAACCAGCTCTTTTAATACAGATACAAATGCTTTTTCTGTGGATGTTAATGAGTAATGCTCATATCACCAGAATTTTGCATAGGGGAATTTTTATTATTTTTGGGTATCCTTTTGGGTAACTTTTAAAATCCTACTTGCAATACAGCAAGAATGTCTCTGTTTCTGAGGGCTGTGTGAGGATGGGCAACTGTAAACATATTTTATTTTTGAGCTGCTACTGTGTTTTTTGCATCAGATGACAACATCTGGGTTCTGTTTTAAAAACATTACCTGTAAGCAACAACACTAAAAGTTGACTTAATTGGTTTAGATCTGGTGTGTAGGTGGTCTTGCTTTTATTTTGATTTGTATGCAGATATTCTTTTCATGTTTAGTCACATTTATATATATACATATATATACGTACATACATACATACATACAGTGGCTTCTGGCTTCACCTCCCCTGCAAAGTTTTCACATTTTGTTGAATTACAAATAATGTATGCACAGTTTTTCAAAGCTGTAGTAGTTAAACTGAACACTGATATGTGAGGAGGAGGTTAAATGTCACCAAAACTTGCAAAGAAAATGTACAAAATGAAATTTACTGGTTGCATAAGTATTAAGCCCCTTAAGGAAGTACTTGGTAGAAGCACCTTTTGCAGTAAGTACTGTACTGAGTCTTTTTGGATAGGTCTCTACTAGCTTTGACAGTAGGATGGTGAAATGTTTGCCCATTCTTCAAGGGAAAATTGCTGCAGTTTGTTTGTTGGGGATCATCGATGGACTGCAATCTTCAAGTCTTGCCATAAATTTTCGATTGGATTTGAGTCAGGACTTTGACTGGACTCAAGACATTAATTGTCGTCTTGTTGAACCACTCCAGTGTGGCTTTTTGCTTTGTGCTTTGGATCACTGTCCTGCTGAAATGTGAATTTCCTCCCCAGTTTCAGAGTTTTGACTGACTCAAACAGGTTTTCCTCAAGAATTCACCTGTACTTTGCACCATCCATTCTCCCCTCTATCCTGACAAGCTTCCCAGTCCTTGCTGAAGAGAACCATCCCCATAACGTGATGCTGCCACCATGCTTGACAGTTGGGATGGTGTTGACTGGGTGATATGCAGTGTTGAGCTGATTTAGAGCTGCAGTAGCAAAGGGGTTGAATACTTATGCAACTGAGATGAATCTGTTTTTCTCTGTAAGTCTGACTTATTTACATTCTATATGCATTTTTTAACTTTACCAATGTGGATTAGTTTGTGTAGATTCTGCTTGTAAAGTCTAATTTGAAAGTGTCGTGGAGTACGCTCAGATGCCAACAAAATGTGAAAACTTTGCAGGGTGCTGAATACTTCTGCAAACCACTAATATATATATATATATATATATATATATATATATATATATATATATATATATATATATATATATATACACACACACACACACATATATATATATATATATATATATATATATATATATATATATATATATATATATATATATATATGTATGTGTATATATATATATATATATATATATATATATATATAAAATACAGAACAGATCTGCATTACACAGTGTGGATACTTCTGACACACACACATAACACGGTCATTTTATGTCTTGTCAAATACGATACAGTTTGCTATGGTTGTCACACTATTACTTCAATCCCTTGATGGTCTTTTTTTTTTTTTTTTGCACACAGTGTCATTTATGCTAATTAAGGAGGGGCTGTGTCAAATACATACATGTAGCAGGATCATTCTGACTGTACCAATAATTAAAAGCACATTGCATTTTTCGTACAGTGTCACTGAAACATCCTAGGATCTTACTATAATGTCTTTACAGAAATGTTCCAATTTTACTTACTGAATAGTGGCCGTCTGCGTTTACAGCAGATGTAACTGTCATTGACCAGTTTTTTTTCTATTTAAAAAAATAAATTATAGGAAGTTCTAAAGTGTAATTATTGCTTAAATGTTTCTATTAAGATACCTTCACAGTACAAACAGGACTACTTTAAAATGCTGCCTTAAAAGTTGTGTTCACAACATGTTACCCCTGCTACTATGATTAATTAAAATTGAAATAATAATAATAATAATTTAACTATGCAAATAAGTGCTTTGTTTTTTTGCTTACTCAGCATTGTGAGTCATCATCAGACTCACTACACTGTAAAATGCCCTTTTTTTTAAACTTTAAATCAATAAATTTTCAAAGAAAGACTAACTGCTATGCTTATTGTAGGATAACTATTTTGTGTTGAACTATTTTTCAGCAGCAGGATTCCACCCTGTGATCTTTAGGATCATAAGCTAAGAGTTTATTGCTTGGTGTGAATGGTGAGCTCAGCTTATTGTTGAGGTTTCATCGATTTATAGACAATGGGGATGGAGGCCTGTATTGCATTCACATGAACGTGGTTTGCCTTTATTCAGAGATTTGAAATTCCTGCTGTAGCTCTGTGCCCTGTACCTGCTTGTGTTTTAGTTTTGTTTTTTGATCCCGAGTTTTTTCTAGCCCTTGCCTTGTCTTAACACAAGATCTGCAACAGGCTTACAAGAGATAAAGTAGTGTATTTGTCTCGGATCCTTCAGTTTGTCCCTTGAATTTGACAGATTTTGACCCATGGAACAATTTTAATTGTACCGAACTCATGTTGGCTTACCCCCTCCAGACATTCCATGCTTAGAACACGCATTTCCAAAATCTAGAAAACCATAGCATGATAACGGTATGATGACAGTACGAATCCAGAAAAAGTCATTGTAAATGTAGCCATTGTCTGTCAGGATACCAAGGCAAGTATTTGCAACTGGCACCCTGCAATGTGAAAGAGTGCTGTCTCCATAGTGTGTGTGTGTATATATATATATATATAGATAGATAGATAGATAGATAGATAGATAGATAGATAGATAGATAGATATAGTGTGTATTTTAATATAATTTGAGATTTTTTTAATGTGCTTAATGGAAAAACGGTAAAATCTTAAAACAGTTCTTAATGAGGAAAGTGGGTTTTTTTGGCTGTGGAGTTTTATTTGCCATATTAACATTTTTTAAATGTATTTCTTTCAATAAATGGTAACATTTGGGAAAAAACACTTTTCTTAATCTTTTTTAACTGTGAACGGATTGCCTCATGACTTATTTATTTCTGAAAAGGGTCATTAGAAATGTAGTAGTACCCCTGGCTGTGGCCCAAGCAGATACATTCAGAATGGCAGGGTTCATTCCTCGGGCACAATGCAGGCTTACTGCCCCCCAGACAATAGAGTGGCAGGGATTCCAGCTCCATTCAAAGCATTCTTCCCTCTCTCTACTCTAGCAGGGACAAATTCCACAGGCTCACTGCAGACTGCCATCCATGTCACAGCACTGTCCCTGGGAACATAAAAGAGGCTATATTTATAACGAGGCTCAGCATGGAGTGTGTAATGGTAATATAGCCAACTGAGAAACGACCCTGTTTAATTAATTTCTTAAGTATCCTTTCTCCCCGATCCTTGTGCAATTGTATTTTCATGTACCTAAGTAGTTGAAGAAGTCGGCTGCCCAGAGGAGACACTCAGTCGTTCTTTTCCCATCCTAATACTGTATTGATAATTTACCATCATTTTATTGTCAGGCCATATGTTGCAATGGGTTTACCTTGGTATACCACAATGAACTTCTATACGGGAGGCAGTTAAAGCTGTGACATTTTTTTTATTACAGTATTAATGGTGACAAGCTCAGAATTTTGGTGGAGTATATTGTAGTCTATTGGCATATTTGGAGCAAAGCATGTTTAAATTAGGGTAGAGTAGCGCGCTATATCCACTTGCAACACTCCCTTCCTCCCGAATCTCGCACAAATACATGCAACACCCTTAGAATATTTTTTATACTTGTTTAGGTTATCATATAGTTTTCACAAAAGAGCACAGATATTAAATTAAATTAAATTAAATAAAAGCAGAGTTGTGTGTATCCACGGTGCTAAAGAATAATAAGAGACCGGTCTGGTGATGATTGCACCGGTCTGGTGGTGATCCCCACCCCCCCATACCAGGAAGTTTGAGAACCTCTGGCATAGAAGATCCCCAAACCAAACAAAGTTTCCATTTTCAGCCAGTTCCTTCTGACAATGAATGTGGCAATACAGAGGATCACTTGATCCAAACAAAGGGTACACTGTTATTTCCAATACAGGTGCCAACACCCAGTGAAGCTGGTAGCTTATTTTACTATCAAATGATATCTGTTTGTGTGTGGGTTGGTGGGGGGGTGTGGGGCCAGCACTGAAAGAGGTATTATCTGTGCAACCCCGGGCTCCTGTCCACTACCCTAATTTTACTGTTAAATGATCCATAGGCAAATTAGTCAGACACATGGCTTTGGTTTTTGAGCTTTGAACTTTTCTTCACATTGTCTTAATTCTTTTTGTACATGAGTGTCTGTTAATTGTACGATATATTCCCTCTTCAGTTTTAAAGATTAAAATGACAATATATGTATCACAAATACATGATACCACACACGGGAATTTAATCATTTTTGTCAAGCAATATTATCTAAGAAACTTATTTCTCGAGGCACAAATACTGATTTTTTTATTGCTTGATGAATCATCCAGTAAGTTTGTTAAAGGTTTGCAATGGAAAATATCTAACTCATTCAGGGGGAACAAAATTACAAGTGCAAGCGTTCTTTTTATACTGGCCTCATTACAGCAATTCCACCTTACTTGCTCTTACCCAGAGATTAATTATTATTGTGTTTCGTTATTTGGAATGTGGTCCCCCAAGGAACTAGAATTAGTTTCAAATCCCCCATCCAAAAAAGATACACATACAGACTTACGTAACAAGAGCTTCAGATTATTGCAACATCAAAGCCCCTTGCAAGCCCCCTTGGCAGGAAAAGGCCACTTTTACACTAAGGGCTGAGGCACTGAGCTGATGAAATAGCGCATGGGAGATGGGGTGTTTATTTGCATGCACACAGGGAGGAAAGAGAGCAACATCACTGTTGTAGCATTTCCTGGAGGTTGCAGCTGAGGGACTGGGAGGGAGTATGGCCAATTTGTTATTGTTAAGGGACTAGGAGGCGGTGTGACTGTTGTATTATGCAACCAGTGTGGCCTAGTGGGTAGGGCTGAATGGCTGGAAACCAAATTTGATTAGTGGTTAGAGTAGCAGGATTGGGAGGAAGTGGGGAAGTTTCCTCCAGTTCTATACTTTTGACAATGTTTTCACAAACCAGCACATTTAAAAATGCAAAAATGCAATGTATTGAGGTTCTGTATTTTGAAAAGGAAGCTGATGTTGGTTCTCTTTTTTTTTTGTGGAGTTTGGTAAGCGAAGTAATTCATATGAAAATAAGTCAATATGAACGAATCAGCAAATGTAATGCATCGGATAATCCAATTCTGCCTTTATTATAACAGAGAACAGAACATATTTAGTAATGACTACAATGAAATAAACTATTATCCCTAAATGTACCCAGGCCAACTGAAAATGTAAAAATTTTGGAAGCTTGTGGTGCTGTTTTACCCCACTCAGACGGCTTGATTACTGAATATCTTGGCACCACATTGTATGTCATACCAGTCTTGGCTGCTGTTACTGCAGAAACCAATTTCTGGAATAATTTATGGTAGTAAATGGATAACATTGTGGGCGACGTATTTTAAGAATACTGCAGCGGTAGCCCAAATGCTAACCATTTACTGGCAATACAGAATAACTGGGGTTTTACTGGGGCTAAATGGGCAATAAATCCCCCATCTTGAAGAGCTGTATTATTTCAGCAATATATTAACGGAAAGAGAAACAGCTTGAATATACACTTTGGTTTAATTTTAGTTGAAATAAAGCAATTGGACATACTTTTTAAAAGTTTACAGTTTCATATTAAAATGAATTACTTAAAAAAGTGTTACTTAATTACAAAATGTTAAATCATAAATTAAGGATAAGCAAAACAATATTTCATGAAAGACTTTCAAGCAAAGATTGCATAAAAATGAACACAACAAAGACAACCAACCCCCCCTGTACAAAGAGACACGGAAAAGTGTTTGGCTTGTTAAACTCCAAGGCTACCAGGTCCCTGTGCTTACTGTCATACTGAAAGGGTTACATTTACACAACTTAGGCTAGGCCATTTCTGTCTAGAACCGCTTAAGATATTATTTTCTACTATATTATATATATATATATATATATATATATATATATATATATATATATATATAAATATAGAACACACACAAAAACACTGTAGAATGCCATATGCAAGGAATGCCTTTCCTAAATATTGTGTACATGTTCTGGTTTTATTCCTTTGGAATATAGGACCTGTAAGATAATTAAGATATCATGAATAACAATTTTGCTTATGACTGCAGTTTCTCCTTTACAGGTAACATGTGCTTTAATGTTTCTAAATGTACATTCAGAGTGCTCCAAAGTGTTTCTGCTACCTCAGAACTGTTTGAACAGCGCCTGGGGTCTGATAAAAAAAAAAAAAACAGCTGCAGATCTTAATAAAACTGCCTTTAAACTTAATAGCATGCTCTATTTTTTTATTTTTTTTTAATTGTATTTTGTAAAGTTACCATTTTAATAACATACATCCCCTGCCACAAAATTAGAGTTGTCAGTGTCATGGAAAGGTGGTTAGCATGCCCCACAACCTTTTTAAATGTGCCATATATACTGTAATCACAGACACTCAAAACTCATCACAGGTAGATATGCATGGCATAATAAGGGATTCTGTACATCACCACAGGATTAATATAGAGTTCAAGATTAATATAGTGATGGTACTTAGATCTGCCACTGTTTCTATTATTACAACAGCCCCCCGTGTGTGTTTGTACATTCTTACTATGTGCTGACAAATTCCTTCTGAAATGACTTATGAATGAATACAGCTCCAGCTCTACAGCACTACACAGCAATACACCGGTTTCATACTGGACAGAAAACCTTTTAGCCACCTGAGATTAAACTGCAGCGTACCTGTCTGCGTTTTTTTTTTTTGGTTATTCTTTGGCATATCTATATTTTTAACATAGTACATACATATGTATTAGACTGCAAACAGGTGCAGTGCATATCAAAGTTTCACAGTTAAATATTCTACCAATTTACAAAGAAACTACAGCTTTTCATTAACAAACCTCTGTTGAAAGGAATTATCGCAGCCTTTGGGGTTAATATTAATATTTGAGACACAAGGGGTAATAATATTGTACCTTTATAGCATTCTGAGCAGAAATTGAGCGATTGTGCATACAAACAGGATGTTTCCAAAAACAGATGCAACACAGAAGAGGGGTTTTCAAACTGACACAAAACCATGGTAAAAAAGAGAGCTGTCTTCTCTATTTCAAAGACTATATACTGCTGCTGTAGAAACTCAGGATTGAAAGAAAGTCCCAGGCACCCAATGGTATCTCAGAGAAGGCCCCACTACCAATGTTCCCCACCAATCAGAGTTCAAGAATGGGCAATGGTTGATTACACCACTGAAAGTCGTCATTTGTAGGGCACACTAAGGGCTCTCAACAACAAGTTAATATGGGCTTGACTTATTTACAGTCCAACCCAGACCACTTAAGATATCTTACTATTTGTGTTTGCAGCCTCTGTATGGTACACTGAAACACCCTATACGATATGTACTGATATGTTCTCATCTACATGTAATTGTGCAAAATGCCTTTCAGGAAAGCCCCAGTTTAATTTGTGAGTGGGTTTCACAGAGCAGGGATAGTACAAACTCTGGCAGTTTCAGAATACCCACATTGCCCCATAAGCATGCTTCAAAAAAAAAAAGAAAAATACAAAAATCTGTTGAGCTTTCTCGTGCGGAAGTATCCAGATAGTAAGAAAGTAAGCGGCTGAAATATTAGATCCTTTGTTATGTATTTACATTTGAAACATTCTTCTACAAATGTTCTGTATCAACTGTAATGCACAGGAATGTTTTTTGTTTTAAGCTGAATCAAAATCTCTATCATTATTAAATATCTGACAATTGATCCGATAAATGATATAGAAAGTATTTCCACAGCCTCTTCTCCTCCATTCACAATGATTGTCAGATTGTATTGCTCTATTTTTTTTTTCAGACTGCTCTGAATGTGTTTCTATATTTTAGTCACCTGGAAAAAAACCCCAGCAACCTCTGTAAGTGTGTACTGGAACTCTTCAAAATAAGGTCAAATGAGATACTGTAGGTGGTTCAGTTTTACAATGAGTACAAGCAGCACACTGTGTTTTTTTTTTATTCCATGCACACACATATTTTTCAAGTTTGAAAATATGTTTTTAGTGCCAAAAGTATGTTTTCCTGCCTTGGCTGCCTCCCCCACCCCCCTTCCCCAAATAATGACACATTAAAAAGTGGCCAGAATTCCAGATTGTAAGCCTAGCAGAAAACAACGCATTAAAAAAGCAAAGCAAAAAGACTTCTTGGAGGAGGTGTGGCTATAATTCCTAAAACAGGGCTGGAATGAGTTCTTTTTATCCGATACAACAGCAATGTTAGTTGGCACTATATCCAGCTATAACTCTGATTGTAGTTATGACTCACTAAACATTCCACTTAAACTTCCAAACATGAGACTGCCGCATGAGGCTGTCTGAAAATGCCCACAAATTGCCCTTCCAGCAAGCATAAAATATCAGAACATTGTACGGCTCCAATTCTAAAACAATTTAGGAGGGCTGTCGTGTTGGATAAAAAGAGTTACAACATACATCTACCTCTAGCCCCATCACTCTCTCACTGTCTCATTATTATTATTTTCAATATTATTACAATTCTTATTATTTCTTTTGTTGTTTGGTTTACAGCAGCACACAGGGTTTCTTGGTGGTGACGGGCAGCGGGTTGAGGAAGGCCCGAACTGCCTCAGCAAAGACCTCCTTGATGCCGTCCTGGTTGAGGGCTGAGCACTCCAGGTACTTGATTGCGTGGATCTGTCGGGCCAGTGTGGTGCCCTGCTGCTGGCTGATGGTGGTCTGGTTCTGCTCCTTGAGCTTCTTCAAGAGCTCAGCATCATTCCGTAGATCCTTCTTGGTGCCAACCAGCAGGATGGGCGTGTTGGGGCAGTGATGGGTGACCTCAGGATGCCACTTGTGCTTGACGTTCTCATAGGACGGCGGGCTGGCAATGGAGAAGCAGATAACAAAGACATTGGTCTGCGGGTAGGACAGCGTGCGCAGCCTGTCATACTCTTCCTGGCCTGCCGTGTCCCACAGGTTTAGGCTAATAGTCCTGCCATCCACAGTCACCTGGGCGCTGTAGTTGTCGAAGACAGTGGGGATGTACTCTTTGGGGAAGGCGTTGGTCGTGTAGGAGATCAGCAGGCAGGTCTTTCCCACGGCGCCGTCGCCCACCACTACACACTTTATACTCTGCATTCTTACAGGATCAGCTCTTCAACAACCTGCCACAGAAAAACTAATACATTCAGATGCTTTCATTAAAAAAAAAAAGACATGTATTTTTTTAAACCGCATGTAAAATTGATATCAACACACATTCTCTAAGGGTGCACTGTTATACCAAAAATGTTAAAGCAAACCACATGACCAATTCATGAAATTTCCAATTTGAATGCCATCAACACTGCAAATCACTTTCCAGCTGTATAGCCAATCACCTCTTTTCACCCACAGCACATATTGGCAAACTACTGAATACTGATAACAAAAGGAGGCTGACAGGTCACCGTCTGGCTTAGTCTGGTGGCGGACAAGTTGGGGTTGCTGTGACGTGTTAAAGCGACTCCAGAGGATTTTCCTCCCAAGCCTGTCTGACTGCAAAAGCCAATGCTGTATGCTGTATGTGTAATTAAAAACCAGAAATAATTAACTAGCTGACACCTCCCTATTCTGCACTAGTCAGAATTACCCAAATAAAAAACGTTCACAGCAATTTGATTGCCTGCTGAAAAAGAAAGCATAAAAGGGTACCAGCAAGTTATAAAATGGGTCTGAGGTGATTTTACTTCAGATTGTAGAAATAAAATCGGTGTACAAACGGGCTGCACTGACCATTCTTGTACAGTATGCTACAATTATTTTCATCTTTTACCTCTAAAATGTAATGGCATCTAATTCTGAGTTTCTTGAAATAAAGGGCTTAACAGTACTTCCACAAGCAGCCCATTTGTGGTTTACAACAGAGAAATGAGAATGACAGCCTGGCCTGGGTGTGTTATATGCTCTACATGCGATGGTGTAAAGTGCTATCACAGTTCTAAAATAAAATATAGAATATAGTGAAAGCATAATTAAAAAAGTAGGAAAGCAAGTAAAATCAAACTATGGTAAACCATGGTAAAGAACAGAAAATACAAGCATGGTAAAGTGGAAATAACTGTGAAAACACAGTAAGTCACCCAAAAACACTGCTAGCCACTTAAACGCAGGTTTGAAACATTAGGCTGGTTTTGCCAATTACACAGACACAGTTACAGCCTGGAAGTTACAGTGCGTGTCGATGTGCTCAGTTTCTAGATTCATTAGCCAGAGTCACTCGCCGTGTTCCGTCAGGGTCTGTCTCTTAGGAAACAGTTAGTGACTCACTGCTGTATTCTCTTTACAGTGCTGCTTGGAGACCAAAGCGTTTCATTTCTAATTGGTATCATTATGAACCCCAGGGATAAGTAAGGAGTCCCATCGCTGCTATATATTACAAATTTAGCCCCCAAGGACCAGTTCATGAATAGATCTATATATCCTGCCAGCGTTTAATGTAATACAGTAACACGGTTAGGGTGACAACCAAAGCTCACACATACACATGCACATTCAAATTACAACCTATATTTATATTGTCACGTGAACTAAATAGTCACAAATGGTTGACATCTTAACTAAGGTACGTATCACATAACAAAAACTGTCACAACTAATGTATAAATACCTTATTCTCAGATATAAATACTCAAATGTGTATTCCTGGTGCAAGCAAAAAATATCTTTATTAACTGAAAAAAAAGTAACCTAAAGGTGCATCAATATCACTGCTTCCCTCACATGCAGCCAGCAACAGCCAATCAGTACTTAAATCACTGAAACAACACAAGCCGGGTACAAAAATGACCAGAAAATATGGTATTAATGCCAACAGTCTCCATCTACAGCCCTATCCCCATTCCTGATGAAAAAGGCTGTACTGTGATGCTTTTGCCACCATTCACTTGGGAAGCATGGGGGAGAGTCAATAAAAAAACAACACCTGCATTTTGTTCCTGTTCAACGGCGGAATTCCGTCAAACTTTATAGACTGCGTATGTTTGTTTTTTTTAATATATTAAGGGCTTATAGAAATTAAACTTTTTCTAATGACATAGTGCCTGGGGCATGTCCTGCGATAACTGGAAGTTCAACTGTATCGCACCATAAAAAAGGTAGATAACATGGTTCATAAAGCCGCTGAGCATTTTCTTTATTGAACCTACTTATTCAAGCAACCTTCCATCTGAGCAAGTGTGAAATTAGGTTCTAAAAATTAAGCATTACCCCATAATTCTGTGTAAGCAAGTGAAGGGTGAAGTCACTTGAACTCTCTGTGCCTCAGTCCCACCCCTTTCATCTTTGCTGTATGCTAGAGAGATTAACCTTGTAGTAAACTATCAAGACTGAGCTTTCACTGGGAGATCACTTCAAAGTCAATTAACCTCCCCCCCCCCCCCCCCCCCCCCCCCCCCAAAAAAAAATGCAGATAAGTTCTAGAACTTTCTGTAAACCGGAACTAAGCAATTGTTTTGATTAAAAATGGCTGCTTGCAGTCAGCATGTGAGTGGCTGCCTGCCTGCCCTCTTAACTCTGTTAGTTCGGGGAAGTTAGCAAACAATAGCAAGAACGCCCTTTACTGCCTCCCTCCCTCATACTCTCTAACGTCAGCTAAGCAAATTCAAAACCACGGTTTGATAAGATCAGCCTTTTCACACACTGACTTTCATAAGATGGTGAACTTTATTTAATTTGCAAAACATGGAACACAGACCCTGTGCCAGGGAGAGAGACAGGTGGAGGAAGTCTCATGAGAGTGTGACCTGAACGTGACCAGAAAATAGTTCAGCCAAACTGAAATCCTGACTCAAAATCTTCTTTTCTGTATAAAAACTGGGTTAATGCACTTCTGGCCTTTCACCTCTGGAGGCCCGGTGTCAAATCCGGATTAGGTCACTCAGTGAAAGGGGTTTGGTGGCCTTGTTTAAAATGAAATAGTGAACATGTGTTCACAATGGAGAAACCATGGGTTCAGGACAGACAAATTAAATACTGGTGCATTACCTTAACAACAGTCATGCTTGATATAGTGTATAAGGATAAATAAGGATTGTGAAGAACATAATGTTTCAGTGAGCATTTTTAAATATTGCTTGGATCAATATTGATTTAAGAGCATGTTCTGACATGCCCAGGGCATGGCATGGGAATTTTATAGCATTCATTTACATGTCTATGAAAAATACAAAGTTCATAAGCTTGCAGTCTGGAGACACATCATGCATGGAACAAGATAGGGTAAAAGTAAAACCCATATATGTTTTACCACAATTGGATGAGCAGTTCTCTAGATATAACTTAAAATACATGTGTGCCTGTAGCATGGCAGCAGGACAGAGCCATGCGCATTACTGAGAAGGGGAAGGGCAAAGCCCTGCTTGTTTATACGTTTTTATTATTATTATGTGTAACTATGACAGTGAGGGCCATGTTGTTTTTGTTTTTATTTATTGTATTTAAATATGTCGCCATAGCCGCATTGTTTTGTTTTTATTTAAAACGTGTTCTGGCAGAGGTGAGGTCGGCAGCTCAACCTCTGCCAGGAGTATATTAAAAAACACCTGTGCAGAAGGTGGCCATCTCCCAAATTAATTAGGTGATTAATTTGTTGCTAATTGGGAGATGGTCACCTGTTTAAAAAACCTTCAGCTCTCCATGTTCTGGGTGGGTGTTCGGAGGAGGAACAAAAAACAGTATAGGATCAGTGAAGGCGATTTGCCCAGCCTGACCTATGGTTTGTGTTCATGATATGTTTTTGTTTGAACCTTTTATTTCGCTCTGTGAGCAGTATTTATTTTATTATTGTTTGAATAAACGGTGCTGCAGCGTCTTTTTCACTGCAGTACGTGCCTGTGTGTTTTGGTTCCTTCTTCTGGCCTGACGTCACTACAACACCATTCCTGTCACAGTGACATACTGTACATACGCAGGTTAAAACAAAAGCACCGGCACCTTGTTAGATCCTCAGATTATAACACTCTTAATGATGCATGCTCAAAAATGTCCAAGGAGATACACCCCTACAGGGTAATGTGCAACCAATGTCGCTCTCGAGCCACCTTCAAGCAGTAGCACATTCATCTATCATAAATAAATAATGCTGGGACAAATATCCGAATATTCGAAAATATATAATTGCTACAAAAATGACCTTGCACTTATTTACCGTCTCATCAGAATTTGCACAACAGTTTTGAAAAATTGGCAAATTAAAGCGCTCCATGTGACATGTGAGACTAGTGAGTGCTTAAGTATGTGAGCTTGCCTCATACACTGAATGCATGCCTGCCACAGAGCTCCCCTGGGTCCTAAACCCTGCCAAGTATAGACAGGGATTGCAGTAACCATACACCGGCCATGTCTTTTGCAGATATTAAAGGTTTGCTGATATAAGGGGGTTTAACAGTAGAGTTTTGAGCAAAATACGGGAGACGTCCAGGAGAAGGGTCCAAAATAAGGGAGACTTCCGATGACTACAGGAGAGTAGACAGGTCTGCAAGACCCAACTTCCTGAAAATGTTGTGTAGTGATTTATACATAGACTGTATATCAAGGCTCGAAATTAACGTATACTTGGTAGCATTTTGCTACTAGTTTTTTATCCAGTAGCATTTTCCTGATACCTCAGGTTGCATTATATGACCGACCCTGGTGAACACTTACATAATTACTGGTATTAGTTTTTTTTTAAACACGTACATTATTAGCATATCTCATAATGCGGGAAACCATTGCTAATAGAGCTTCTCGAGGTTTGTACCGCCCCATGTAGATACGCATGAGGCCCAAAATAAAAATCCTATTGTTTGGACAGTGGTGTACACAGACCTACAGTACAGAACAATGTGGACACAATTTAAATGGGATGTGGGCTGTATTCTTATCTACAGGGGAATGACAAAAGAAAAGGCACTTTTGCAAATAAAAAAAAATATATATATATATATATATATATATATATATATATATATATATATATATATATATATATATATTTTACTGCATCATCATTCACACAGGTGTTGCTTTAAAATAAGCAGCTTTCAGGAGCTCTAACAGCTGTTCATCCATGTAAGACAGAGCACTCGCCATTGCCTGACGTGAAGTTTTTGCTGCAGCAGAAGAAAAAGGTGTTTTTCTTTTAAACCAGCACTCCATTTTTTTTTTTTTTTTTTTTTAACTCTTTACACTCAGTCCTATTTCTGCCTGTTTTCCACTGTTTTCATTTATGTATGTTTAACTACTGGATAATTTGTGCTGCATGAATTTAACGTATCAAATGAAAGGCCACAAAATGTCCTGTCATAGTTTGTAAGTTGAAACAGGATCAGGGATACTATATGTGGTAGAGATGAGAATATATGTTTAAAAAAAAAAAAAAAAAGAAAAAAAAAAAAACATTTTTCCAAAATAATCATGTTTGGTCACTGCCATATATATTGTAATCAAGATGGCTCTACACAACTTATTCTTTACTCCTGGGACATTTTTTCTATTTTAACATGTTACATATTGTAAGGTCTTGCTGTAAAATAAAGGCACACACACACTCGGGGGCCACTGCCACCCCCTGCCCCTGCTGCTATGCTGTCTCTGCCTGCGTTCAGAGCAAATATTTAAATTATGAGCGAATCTCAGAATATGACAATTCTGTGTTCATCCCATAACTATAAATAAATACACTTTAATTCTTATTTTATCATTTAAAACATCAGTTGTTAACCCTTGCCCTTGGCTATAGATCATGCCCAGGTTTGGGGTTCAATCAGGAAATAAATATGTGTTTAAAACAAAGTCCATACACTTCGTAACAATCCAGCTGGTATTCACAGTCTAATGAACCTTCTCAATCTGTTTCATAGATTTCCACAAATGTGTGCAAAACCCACAACCAACCTCAGCTGCATCAGTCAGCGTGCTTGCCTGACACTTGCAATAGCCCATTCTCTGTAAAGACATGGTTTGTTTCAGGCTTCTTGGAAAGCTAGGCTTGGAATTAGTGCTTTTATCAAAAGAAAATGACATTAAAACAGACTTTGTAGATTTGTGAAGTACTTGCATGAATGGCTGGTTGTGAAAAGAAAATCAAACAAGAATAAATGGGTGGGTTAACTGTTTGGAACCATATAATATTAAAGTTTAGAAAAGAAAATCGCACACACAGTAGATTCTCAACCCTGCTCCTTGAGTGATACAATACTTTATTTGATCTAGAGATACAAGCAGAAAGCAGTGTTTAATTTGAGAAGCTGCAAATGTGCAGAAACCACCAAGCACAGATCGACAACAAGTGAAATTACCACAGGCAGGAAAACGTGAAATTATACCAGCAGACACGGATGTTCATTCCTAATGAGCTTTACCATCTGAATATTCTCAACTGTAAAAACTGGCCCTATTCACAACACTTTGAGGTTTATCAAATGTTTTTTGGGTAGTTATGAACATTCTCTTAGGTTTGAAATACGCTAATAAACCCTCTCCAAAACAGATGGCAAAGGTTTCATTATCGCAACTGGATGAGCGGTTCGTAAGACATAAGTAATCAAAATGCGCTTTCCCAACCATTAACAAAATACTATTTAAAACAGAAATGAATGTTTTGTGAATGGAGGGCCAAGTGTTTTTAGGAAGCTAATTAAGCAAATGTGATAATGATTTGTTTCAACCTTTCACTGGTTCAAATAAGTGAACCACTTCAATGTCAATGCTGATCATCGTTTACATCAGCTCTGAAAGTTTGTCCCATTCATTTGTAAATGCTGGTTCTAGAATATACAAGGACAACATTATTCTTGTCCTCATAATAATTAACTCTTTTTATCCAACCAACGTCTTTGGTGTTACAGTAAGTAAGCCCAGAACTCCATTGAGGGTATACTGGAATTATGCAAGTCCTTCTTAAGATGGCTCGGTGCAAGTATGAAAACTCCCAGTTATCTTAACTAATATATTCTTCTCCTTTCTTAGATTCACTTTGTATCATTTTCTGTCTTCATCAACCTGCTGTAGACAGCCAGAAGAAGTTTGAGAGCTCTAAGGTCAGGCACTTTTAACACGTCCCCAGGAAGTGATGAATGGAACAAAAAGTTACATAGAAAATGATTCTAAACAAGCAGAAGAACACATTAGTAAACATAACTCTGATATTTCATGTGCCAGGTTGCTCTTTAAGCTCTTTGACAACCTCAGGAATTTTAAAAAGTGCCAAGTCTAAAGATGATGTCAGCTTAACCATGTCGTATCCTGGATACAACAACTGTAGCCAGTGTCCTATGCAATGGTGTTCTGGTTGTGTTGAAACTTATTTAATTAACACACCGGACACCCAATAAATTATTACATTAAGCATTTATGATTTTAAGCCATTAACAGCATACTTTAAAACTTTCTTGCAAATTAATGAATCCTTTGGCTGTGTACAAATGACAAGTGATCAAAGCGTAATTTGAAAATATTCCACACTTATTGAGTGCCCAATACCCCCCTCTGTAGCCAGAAAGGAGAGATCAGCTGCAGTTACGAGTTATGCATTGCGAAACGCACAGGGGGCACAATCTCTCCAACGGCTGTAACTGACGGTCACATAGAGCATCACCATTCTAAACCGCTTCCACGTGCAATAAAGGAACAGAGGCACCGTGTTTCTGAATGAGCTCTGCCTGTGTGAAACAGATCAATGAAACAAACTCTGCCCTGCACTTCCATAATATACAAACAAGGTAACGTGTTGAACAGTTTGCTGTCAAAATGTATCTCACAGAATGCAGTTGCAATTTATTGATCAGGCATTGCTAATAAAAGCCACCATGCTCTGGGTTTATTTCTGTTTTACCTCTGTTTTCAATCTGTCATTAGAGACGGGAGAGACACACTCAGCTTGATTAGTCGAGTCGAGCTCCTTACTCATTTTTCTAACACCACCGACGTTTTTCCTTTTCTTCTCCCAATTCCAATTCGTCTTGTTTTTAATAACAAAAATATATTCAAGGATCCAAATCTTATCATTCAAATTGCAAAACCTGATTTGCTACTGTATCTATGGTGACACCTATTTTACCCAGGTTTGGATTTATTTATTGATTGATTCAATCCTTTATCAGACAAACCAAGATGAATGTAGGTATTTGTGGTCCAGAAAGAATTACAGGTTTTGTCTTTGTCACTGGCGTGCACTGAATTATGGGAAAAAATACTATAGCTTGATCTAAATCTCCCATGCCTTGGCGTTTGGCCATATTCATAAAGCATTTACCTCAGTGCTAAGTTTGATTTATTTTTGTGAAGCAAAAATCTAACTGCTAATGTTGCAGTACTAGCTAGAAACTAGAAAGGTGAATGTAGGAGGTCTTGAATTAGCCTCCTTTTAAACATCGACATTTTCTGTTTGGAAAATAAAAAACAGGTGTTAACTTAGCGCGGTTGTAAATATTTTATGAATCTGGCCCTTTGTGTTGAGATTCTGCTAAAATATCTTCAAATAAGAAAGTGAAACCATTTTGCTCACTGAGTCAACAGTCCAATTTTCAGGTTAAGCAGCAACTTACAAAATTAGAAAATTACACACAAAAACAAAGTGGCTAGAATCAAAGTAAATACAGAAATAACAACAATATAGAAAGTTATACAAATACAGTCATTTGACTTTCCATGGGGATTCAGAAGAACAACTGAGCCCCGGGTTTCATAAAGCAGACTGGCCCTCAGTGTGTTAAGCGGAATAAGGAAGTTAAAAAAAAAAGTTTTCAGAATGAAAATAAAAAGCAATATAAATCAAAGGTCCAACTATATAAGAGGCAGTAAAAACAACTGTTTGGCATTGGTTTTGAATAATCCAAGGCCTATTCTACATACAAATTATTCAAGGCAGAAAGTGTGTTGATACACAATTCTTAATAAATAGCGTTAATAAGATGGAAGTAAAACTATTTAGTTATAAAACTTTAATAATGTCTGAGACATTTTGGGTGGAAACCAGTTTCATTTTATTTTCTTTATTCACAAGAAACTTTGTAACCATGGTTTCTAAATGAATTTTTGGCATCAAGTGACACACTCCACCCTGCCTCTATACCCAAAGAAATTTAAAACCATCATGACCTCATTATGGAAGCCATATTAGGTCAGAGGTTAATGTCACCATCACTTTAAGCACACAGTGTTGATTTTATTTGACCCTAGTAATACCGTATGTAGCATTCTAAAGCTATGTTCATTCATAAAAAGTTAAATAATGCAGTAAATACTGTAGTAAAGGTTACAGTCAATATATTGCAATAAAATGTACATCATGCAATGTTTTAATAAATTAAATAACAGCATAATATATTTGGTTATATTTAGACACTTTGACTTGGGCTGTTATTATACAGTTGTATAACAGTTGTTATACAAATTCACCTTGATTATTATCCCTGCAGTGTGCAATAAACCCAGACCTTACACTGACATTGCCTCTGTCTGCTACTTGCAGGATTTGCAGCATCCTCAATATAAGACACTTCCCTCTAACGCTGTCTCTGACATAAGGCAAACCACAACACTGAAATGTTTATCTCTATCACTAAACCACCACACAAGCTGACATAATTGTATGATACAGTGGGGACATATTTTTAAATATCTACTATAGTGGACCATATTCAAAAAGCGTTAAATGACTGTAACTCAGGCTTTAAAATCCATTTAACATACCTTGCACTTGCAACGTTATCACAGCCTAGCTCCCCTTTTCTTATCTTGAATATCTTTTGGCTCCTTGCTTGTATTTTATACTTTGGAATATGCAGATATATTTAAAAAACAATGCAAAGATGAAAAGTTCCTGCTGCTTCCTGGTACCGAATCACCCCATGTGTTGTAGCATCAGGAAACAGGAGTTTATCTGCATTGTAAAGGGGTTGGACAAAAAAAGTAATTGATGTTTAAATGGCTATGGAGGGCTATGCGTCCATTCGTCAGCGATTACTGATTTCTGAAGGGAGGTTAAGAGCGGTAATCTCCCAAAGAGAATGGGCTGCTGACTTAAGGGACACTCTTCTAGTTCTTGGTGCCTAAGCTGTTCTGCAGCACTTCCTGTGATTCCATTTCCCACAATGCTCACAAGAAGACTTATAGCACAAGATAAGTACTTTGCAATGGACATGTCCCCAGCTCAGGCTTGCAGGTCAGGTTCCTTTAAAACAGATACCATCTCCTAACAAAGACGTTCCCAAGCTATGGCCTTCACTACCTCTGCCAATCGGGTGTCAGTTCCTCATTACTGTGCAAAGTTTCAGAGACAAACCAAAGTGCCTACACTTCAAAAACAACACGCTGGGGTCCTACTGAAAGAATAGGTCCGGATTAATTGACATGCTGTAGAGCAACACGGCCTCACAACGTACAGGATAACTTTGTTACAGTCCGTCCTCTAGGGTACCTATTCTAACTCGTGATTCCCCCACTCACTCGAGTGCTGCTGGTTGCTGGGAAGCTTGTGGAGAGCATACCCAGGTTATCCAAAAACAGGACAGAGCCTCAACTTCCCCATTGAGCCCCTTGATAACAATGCAATATGAAATTATTCTGCTCCACGTTAGACTAGGTTAAGGGTGGGGAGATCTGGAAACGGTCCAGTCAGTAGCTGATTCAAGTTTACCACAGTACATGTGCAGTAATGTTGCAGTTATTATGCCTGTACCATTTTTAAACAATGCTTTATCACAGATATAAGTGGTACTGCCTCCCTGTGCTTAACCTTACCAAGGTTTCACTTTGCTTTACTACACTTTGCTATGCATGTACCATGTTATATCACAGTAAGCTTTTATAAGGATGAGCCCAACTTCTGTCTATTTCACAAGCACCATGGATGTTAAAAAAAATCAAAGTGCAAAAATTACAATGCTGTGCAAGCTATCTGCAGCTCTATCAGTTCTGGCAATATCAAGTTGTTTATTATACGCATCATAGTATTTCTGTTGTTATTTTAGCTATCATAATTTCCATCACTGACGATGGAAGAAATTGACACAGTCGAACAACAAGTTTAACCAAAGAAAACAAGGGAACGTCTTAAAATACATCTTGTTTAAAACTAAAGTTTTCTAGAATGAAGTGGGAAAAAAGTGGGAAAAAAAACCCACACAGAACTCATACCATAACACATACTCGAGCTTCAAAAAACTAAATATAGGTCAGTCTTGGGAGTGGCCCTACGCGAGTTTCTCGACTCAAAATAGAGGAAGCAAGTTCAGCTGACATAAAATTAAAAACAGTTTGCAGAAACTTTTGTTAGGTAAAAGGTCTGCCTTTTAACTTTCAGTGGTACAGGCCCTTCGTATGTAAAACCACAGCAACAATATGGACTTTGAATGTCCTCCCTTGCCAATATACACATTCTTGTTCTGTATTATTGCTTCCACAGTAAATTATGAGGCGGGTGCCTGCGAAACCGTTATGCCAGAAAAATCTTACTTCACTAACGAACGAAAAAAAAAAAAAAAAGCTCATTCATATTGCTTTTTGGTTGAGTTACTATTAATGTAGTTCATTGAAAATACTTTTTTTTTTAAAAGAACAGTTAAAATAAAAACTCACCTAACATAATCTTGACTTCAAAACACTGCTTCCAAACAGCCGGACCCTGCTCTGACAGGCAGCCTCGATCGGTGCGTCTGCTCCTCCTCTCTCGTTCTCTCTCTCAGCTGCACGGTAAGGAAGTGAGTGTACTTGCAGAGAGGAAGTTAGATACAAAAAAACGCAGCGGTTATGAGGAAGTATTATAATATTTATAAATGTTTTAGGGGAGAATACACTTAGTATGCACATTCAAAATGAACACTTTCTTCTCCGGGGTTAGCGTGAGGCGGCGCGGCAAAGTTAAGCGTGTGAACGGTTATATTACAAGTTATGTTACTCGGGTAACACAGCTCATACCGGTAACTTATTGTTTTTTAGTACAGTATCTTTCGTGTATTGTTGTGCCACTTATCCAATTACAGCACTGTTAAACGAGGTTTTTAAATCCATTATCATTGCTCCCGTTTTCTCATATTGAAGATATGATTATTCTTTGCTTACTGTTCATACTTTAATTTGAGACATGTAGATTTAAGTACGACGCTATAGATCATTTAAAAGGTGTTTCCTCTTGTGCTGTAGGTCACATGGCCTGGATGCTGCTTAACCATTTGAGTGAAACTGAACTACAGTGTAGAATTTGTATCAGAAAGTAGAGGTAACCTTTAGCATTGCCTTTGAAATATACGGTACGCACATTCCAGATTGAAGATGTACACCTGGTATGCTTTGAGATTAAAATAATTTAGTATAATTATATATGTTATATTATTCAATATAGTATGTATTTGAGTGACCATCAGTAATGCTAGTTAACTTTAAGAGTATTGAAAATAAAGTTCACCAAGTTCAATAATATAAATAAACAGGTTTCTCGCGCAGATGTGTGGAAACAGTGTCATTGGCGCCACCTGCTGTAAAATGAAAATTGAACACTAGTGTCCAATATGCCTGCATACTGAAACATGTTGCTGTTTAAGTAGGGTACCTAATTTTACAGCGGTAACAATTGACTGCAATGTAAAGCCACCTTCAATATGTGTCATTTTACTAAAATAACATTTTAACGAATGTGTTAAAGCTTGGGTCCTGTGTAAAAAAAAAAAAAAAAAAAAAAAAGCAAACCTCTAGGTTTACTAACCCCTGCTAAAGATTTTAGCTGATAGTGAAAGATAGAAATACAAAGATGAAATACAAAGATGGTATGTAAGGCACCAGCTTAAACTGCTTTATACAGTAATTACGCATTACAGTAAAACAGCATTAGTCTTTTTTTATTATGATTTTTTAAAAAGTAAGATATCACAATTTCTAACTATGAACAGCAACAGAATTCTCCGTGGCATTGTTGCCAGTTTAGCAAATTGGTCGACAGAGTTGTCGACTTGTAAACACGATGGAGATTTTATAAATGAGAATGTGACGTATGATGCAGCTAATTTAGCTACTCTGAATAAAATCTGGTGATATTCTAGAGGCTTTCCCTTCTAAATACATTTTAAAAAATACTAAATAATACTTTAAATTTAAAGCCTGACCCCCATACAAAGATTTGCTTATTTAGGCTACTCCAAAACCAAACCAGTTATACCCATCTCTCACAGGCCACCACGAGCAAGGTCTCTGAGGCTGCATTTATACCCATCTCTCACAGGCCACCACGAGCAAGGTCTCTGAGGCTGCATTTATACCCCACAGGCCACCACAAACAAGGTCTCTGAGGCTGCATTTATACCCATCTCTCACAGACCACCACGAGCAAGGTGTCTGAGGCTGCATTTATACCCCACAGGCCACCACGAGCAAGGTCTCTGAGGCTGCATTTATACCCCACAGGCCACCACAAACAAGGTCTCTGAGGCTGCATTTATACCCATCTCAGACCACCACGAGCAAGGTCTCTGAGGCTGCATTTATACACCACAGGCCACCACAAACAAGGTCTCTGAGGTTGCATTTATACCCATCTCCCACATGCCACCACGAGCAAGATTTCTGAGGCTGCATTTATACACCCTTGAGCACTCCAGCCCTGCAGTCGTGCGTGCCAGGCTCCTAAATTACGTCATCATTCTACGCTACAGCTGGATCATATGATACGGGTGATCAATTGCTTTGTGTTGTGAACATTGCAAATGTTATTGTTTAAAGCAGAAGATCCTCCTCACGCCTGCAGAGACACTTGCGCGTTCCTATAGGCTGTAAGGACTGTCAGTTTTGCAGCAGATGCACAAGATTCCCCAGCCCGCCTTTCCCCACAGCTCCACCATTCAGAGGTAACGATTTTTATGATTGACATGGTACATCATCTACTACCTCACGTCTACACGCAACAGTGGCAGGCAACGGCAAGGCATGAATGTGCAAAACTATTTTCAGATGTCAGACAGACAGGTGCTTATTGATTCCTTCGCCTCATCTTCATCGGGAGTTGTTGGAGAAACTGAAGCATATTTGGCCCTCTATTGCTGAACACAGGGGCAGTGTGGGTCATTTAACTGAGCTGTGCAAGCTCAATATAAGGATTCCCATGCATCTGGCCTGAGGCTGCATAGGTCTAAGTGTTCAGCTATCACTGACCATTCATTAGCGCCACATTTCATCAGTGAGCTAGTGTCAGATGTTGGTGGCAGTCCATTCAGCTTACTTAAGTTAGAGATGAATCAAATGGCATTTCTGTGGTCAAGGTACTTGACGTCATCATAAGGTACTTTTACTGTGAAACAAAAAAAGTTGTTTCAAGATTTCTAAGTGCTGTGGAACTTGAACGTTTCACAGCAAACAGAATAGTTTCAGCTCTGCTTGCTGTTGAGTGTGAGAATGAGCGCTGTTACCCTTACAGATTACTGATATTTTCAGCTTGAGAATGTGGAACATATTCTGGCTATGGATAGGTTATGATGTCACATTGTTCTAAATCCATGAACAGAGTGTGTTAAGTAACTGAGCCGCTCAGTGAAAGAACCCATATAATTGCATTCTCAGTTCCGCGCCCCCTGAGCAGCTCAGAACACTTCAGAGCAGATTTCATCAGTAAAGGGAAAGATTCTCACTCTGAGCCCCTCAGTTATTTAATGCACACAGTTATATCTACTGTGGAATACCAAACAACATTTCTGTGAAATGAAATGCACTGACATCATTGTTGAAAATAATTGTCATATGGTGAAGGCAGTATCTTTTAATCTAATTATGTATTTGGTTTGAATACAGTATATATGATGTCATGAGGTGGTGTTCATGCAATTATTCCACTGCTGTTTTAACCCACTCCCTGCAACACCATGCAGTGACAGTATATTACAGTATAATGAGTGTGGGTAATAGGAGTTTCTGTGATAGCTTTTACCTGTAATGTATTTCAATACTTTTTACTTTGACGTGCTGAGATGTTTACGATCAAAATCTTTTGGTCTCTACACTTAATCAAGAAGGCAATGTCCAGTAATGTATATGTAACTGTACAAGTGGCTTTTTCACCATCCATTAACAGCATCTTATAACAGTGCCAATGCATATTCAGAAAGGAAAGACATCACAGTTTTTGTCACAATAGGATGGACATTCTCTGGCACAAATTGTGAATGAATCTAACTGATACAGTATGTAATGGATAGGTAGGGGACTGTAAGATTTACAGCCATCAACTCTGTGCGATTTAACAAAGGCCAACTGTTTTTTTTCCATCCAAATGAAGTGTACAAAGAAAATAAGATAGTTTGAGAGAGAACAAGATGTGAACATACTGGACTAGAGTAAAGAGGTCCGGTCAAATTTCAGGATCTATGGATTCAACAGTAGAAGGTGGAATTGTGATATCAGCAAAAGTTGTGCTTTTCATTTTAAACCATCACCAAAAGCTGTGCTGTTTTCTCATTTTCTTATGATGCTGTGCTGCTGGGCAGTTACCCTTGATAACAGACAGTTGCTGCCTCTTGTGGAAGGAGTTGATGGCAAGAATTTAGGGTTGTCTACATTTGTTGTGTTCAAAGCAGCTAAAAGTTTAATGATCAAATTGATATACCGTACAGTAATATAACTCTGTATTCAGACCCTTAATTTGGAGACAAGCTAAATATATCACTATTTTACAACCAGCTCTTTATTGAGGTCCTTTGTTGGTCATGAAAAAGAGACTCCACAACACAGTAACTTTGTAGTTTGCTATGCTTTCACGCACTTATTATTCCACACATTTACCATGCTTTACCATAGTTGTCTGACAATCATTGTGCTTGCCTGTGCTTTCCCAAACAGCTGGCTTTCCCGAGGTAAATTCTAGCACTGTCCAGCACTGGTGTATGCTGCTCAGGTTTGCTGGTTTCACTGATCATACTGGTTCAAGAAACTCAGTGCTGATTGTTGAGGAGCTAGTTAAGCTGGTCCCAGACAAAATAGGTCCATTATAAATCTCTGTAAACCTTGTCTGGGATTCCATATAAGAGCATAATATATCGGCTGGGTGCCCAGCAAGAAGCAAGTTTGTTTCATGTCTCAACTATTAATCACCAGCATTTGCTGGAATTTTCTGTAGGGTTGCAACCTACACATCAGAAAGGAAAGCAGGCAGCACTGGTGGTATCATGCTCCTTGTAACAGGAGCTTGATAATTAACTTTAATGAGTTATATTATAAGGATTGTTATTTCAATTGGCGTTGTGACCCAAGAGGATACATATTTTGGCATCTCCATAGCGTGGTTCACTCGCAGATTCTAGCCGACATGGTACTGAATCCTGATGTGTTAGTGATTATTTTATTAGTCCTGCATCCTGTGTTGGAGGATTTGAAAATTAGCACAGCAGGATATTTCTGCTGTGTGTGTGTGTGTGTTGATTCCTGCAGATGGTGCATTTGAGCCCAGTCGATTTTAAAACATAGAAAAGGGAAAAACGTTACTCCTGTGCAGCAGGTGGCGCTGTGGGAACAGACCAAGCCAAGGCTTCTGCGGTTTTCCCGACGCAGAGTGAAACGGAGGAGGTCCTTACTGAGTCGAAACTGCAGTAGAGCCCTGCAGGAGTTACAGCAATTCATTTAGTCTGAAGAGTGTTTATTATTAGAAATGAATAGCTAATTGCTGTTACTGGAGACGTACGCTTTAATCTCGCACAGAGAACCGACGGGATTGTTGTAAGCCAAGGGGCCTACAGAATTCAGCAGGACTGGGAGTGTTTGTATCGGTCGTTTGTTTTCCGCGGTCGGGGGGTGGAAACTGAGAGTTTAGCAAGGAAGGGGGCCTGTCAGAGCTGCATCTCCAGAGCCGATTGCACAGGATAACCGCAGCGGGGAGACTGGACAGACGCTGATCAAACAGCAGCAGATACAGGGAATCGTCGTCTCGCTTGAATTTCTCAGCGGGATTGAAAAGGAATCCTCCGGTGTGTTGGGACGTACAGAATACAAGGAACGGAAAACACTGACGCAAACAGTCACCTGAAAATCATTCTAAACCAAGGATCAAGTGTACAGTTCACGACAGCTCTCCCTTAGAGAAAAAAAAAGTTATAACCAGGATATGTCCAAAAATTGAGAACTGACAGTGGACACACCTATACGAAAAGATCCAGACGAGATACCACAACGTATGCGTGAGATCTTCAAAAAAAAATACGCCCGCATTGCCCAGTTACCCGGACCACGCAATACATTGCTACAGTCGAAAGCGCATTTGTTTTGCAGCGGTGGGGTGAGCTTTTAATAAACATGTGCGGAATAACAATAAGAAAAAGAAACAGCAGCAGCATGAATATATTTTCTCCTCGGGGCTGGTAGTGATAACAGTGAAGCACGGGCATCGGTATCTGGAAGAGCCGTAATTCGTTATTTATAATTGGAGAGAGAAAGAGAGCTATACATATAAATACATTTCTGGCTAGTGCCAGGGAGTCTGGTCAGATTGTATTTTGGAAACATACAACCAGAGGCCTTACGTAATCAATAGTAAAGAAACAACCGTTAATCGCATTACTTTCATCTGAACTTTATCAGTATAACGTTTCAGTATAATTTGAGGGCTGAAGCAGACTTGTTGAAGGGAAAATAGGGTACGTGGCCTTGCCAAAGGTACCATTCAATATATTCTATGATTTAAGTACATTCTGCTAGTATACTGTTATCTATATGTATTTTAGTTTAAAGCAGATGTGTAAAGTTAATACATTAGCATTGTCATTTTCTAGAATTCAGGACCACCAGAATGCCAAACTCGGAATTTGCTTTAATGTTTTTAGTTTTTAAATAAAAGCGTTGTCACGCAAACTGTATGTTTGGAATGTTAATTTTTAACAAGTACAGACCGTGTATTCGAGTTGCATTATAATTCGTTGAACATTTGTAAAAGATGACAGCAACATTAACTTACGGTAGTTTTACGGCAACAGTATATTTGTTGTGAATTTTTTGAGGAAACGGATATTTAATTAATCAAATGTGAGCTGTGCAGGATGGGGATCCGATTTTACTTACAGCTCTGAGTAGTTTGAAGAATTTGAATTGCTCCTAGACTCTGCAAAATAAAACAGTTGTTTTCTGGAACTAAAACAGATCGAAGGATTCCCTCCCTCCCTCCCTTTTGTATTGCACAGACAGAATCAGGGAGATATTTATTGGAGCTATACTACGAGAAAACCCCAGGAAGGATTGTGTTGCAACTAGCAAAGCCTCGCCATCTTATACTCGTTGACTTAAACTCGATATATAATACATTTAACGCAACATGATGGATTTCAGCAAGATGGTCACCGTTTGGATAGTGTGTCTGTGTGTCTTGAGTGAGAGCCGGGCAGAAAAGCTGCAGCAAGGAGGCCAGCCCCAAGCAGAGCAAGAAGCAGATCCCTGGGTCTCAGGTAAGCAGGCACAGGCGAATCTTTAATTGTGTGGGGATGTAATTCATCAGCTTTGCATGATAAACACACACACTCAACACTGTGGACACTGATATGGGGGGTATATAAACCTAATTCACAGAATTCTGTTGTCAAATTTTCGGTGAGATTGTTTCGCTTATGCAGTAGCTATACTACAAATAGAATATACATGTTTAGGTAAAACTACTTTTTGTATCTTCAACCTGTAACGAGTAATGGTAATGCAGAGCCCCGTGTGCGTGTTTTGTTGCAATAGGGTAGAAACTAAATCGAAATGGTTTTTAAAATGAGGGTGTATTTAGTCTAAATTGAGCTGGGTTTGTGGGGCAGTTAGCTTGGCCAAGATAAAAGCGTGTTGTGCGTGCCTGTGCAGCGCTGGATGATTGAGCTATTTTGTTTCAGAACAGCAGTGTAACTCGATTGAGTTGTTTCCAATGCAGTATGGTCCAGTTATGCAGTTTAGGACAGTGTGTGTTCAAATTTGGAGCCCTTGCATGTGAAAAATGCTAAATAAGGCGTTTTGGTCCTGCGTGGCATTGCACTGAATAAGCAGCCGAATAGGGCGATCTGAATAATCTACATATTTAACCTGAGAATAAGCTTCTGATATAATTCTCACCAGTTGTGGTAGACTTCTAAGTAAACACATTGTTTGAAATTAAGCATTTTAGTGAGTGACGTGAAATATTTTTGTTTAAACTAGCATTTGTGGACACGGTTTTAGTGTGACTGCTATAGAATTAGAACATTTTATGATACTGTTAAATATGAACTTTTGATAGGTGTGGCCCATTCACAAATTTACTGCCTGGCAGGCCGTTTTGAAATTGGCACGCTGATATTTTTAAATGTAGCACATATTTCACATAACAAGACGTTCAATATGTAAACCCTATTTAAAAAAAATAAAACCTATGTGTATGAAGTTTACAATCCAGCCATTTAATTACAAACGTTAACCATAGATAAATAGTTCACTTGTAACCCAGAACATTCCTGAACATAGTTTACAATACCATACCCATATTGAGGAAATTATGTCATCAGTCTGTTATTGAGTTTATAAGGTCGTTTAGCTGCACAAAAACTTTTTTTTCCCCCAGTCAAATGCTCCAGTCAGTTGGCAATGAATGACTAATTTGATATGGCAAAGCCTCACACACCCCTGATAATTCAGACATATCCTGATAAATCGATGCTTGTTATGCCATTGGTACTAGGAGTCTGTGCATGAAGTGAAAAACCAACCTTTTCAACTGTTATACAATAACCAATAGCAGCCAATAGATTCTGTTCTGGCCACTTCTTAGTCAGAGAGCGCTCTCACTACTCTTGGTCAATGCTCAGCCATTTTCTTAAGATTAATCTTAGTGGGCAGTGTTCTGTGGACAAGTGTTGGACTGGTTTGTTTTGGGCGCTATTGTATTAGTTTTGGTAGCGTGATTAATAATCCAGAGCACATGGTTGTTTTTCATAACAGTCGCTGTTGTGTACGATCCTGGATGCAGCAACAGTAAGTAGTTTAACTACCACGGTGTTGCTTGTAATGCAGGGCACCTGAAGAGATTCCCGTCCTGTTATTGTGCATGTGTGTGAAATTACGGAGGAGGTGCATTGTGGGACAAAGTAGTGCTCACCTTCATATGGTGGGATTCCTATGTTATATCTGGGTTTGAACAAAAATGGAATGATAATTTTTAACCAGTTATCACAGTAATCCTGATTATCTTAAATCATCTGATCTCCTGTCACTTGCAGCGTTTTTCCTAGTTAGTACATTATCTTGTCCCTTGCTTTGTCGTTTTACTTTTTTTTAAAAAAGTATTTTACAGGTTGTCCTATATTACTAGGAGCTTGTGTGTCACAGATTATCCTTAATTGACCCTGAGTGTGGTGCCATGTGATTAGAGCTGGTGTCTTTAGGTTATTTTGGGTTAATGTGCTTTAGGATTGGAGAGGAATTATGGTTCTCAAGGGGAATCATTCCATGTCAAACCAACAAACTGTGTTGGCCTGTCCTGATGCTTCTAGTTTACTGTCCGTTTTGCTGATGTTCAGATATAAATATGACTGCTCCTGATTAAACAATGGCCTGCAATGGTACATTAAAATGTACCTTAATACTGTAGTACCTTTTCCTGTTCATTGAAATCCAAGCTTGTGGGACTGTAATCAACAGTGTCTTAAAAGGTGTTCCTTTAAAACAAATGAGGCTCTTTTTTTATCTGTATTACAAGGCCTAGTGGCCAGGGTAAATTAAGTACTATAAAAACTGGAAGAACAAAGGAAGTTGTGAAATGCATAGGCCTATAAATATTTTGTATTAATGTATGTTTTCTTGTCTTTTTCATTTGTAACTTGTCAGATCTACAGAGGGAAAGCCTTTTTGTCACACAGGTGAATGGTCCAAACAATAATTTTGAAAGTAGCATTGGAATAGCTTTTAAAATAAGTTGTTACTGGAGTATTGTGATTTTTATTTATGTTTACTTGAGTATTTATACTTCTAAATAATGCAGTAATATTGTGCTTCACTGATTTTAGTGTTCAATTGTAAGTTCATGAGCAGCACCGAGCAACGCTGTCCATAGAGACAGAATCAACAGACGCCTGCTTCACCCAGATCAATACAAGAAGTCGTTTACATTGTTTCCTCCGATTAAACCTTCATCATGGTACTCTGATTTAAGGTTTGATATTTATGTAGCTATAATAAAAATAATAATTAGGCAGGCATTGTACACAAGAAAAACTAATATGCATTCGTAGAAGTATAACTGTACATCAGTTTTATATAAAATAACTTACGGTTCATTGCTGAATAAAACCTTAACGCGATGCCATCTTGCTGGTTTATTTACAACCCGGTTCGTGGTCGTTAAGCCCGTTGCTAAGCAAATGATGCATTGACTTTCCTAGCGTAATACGTATGCTGACAAAATTGATGATTGGTCAGTAGCATGTCTTTGCACACTGCCCGGCTTCTGAAAGCCATTTTCTTTATGTATAAACAGTAGTGAATGCTTGACATTATTTAAACTGTTTTGCCAAAACACGTCTATCCGTTTAAAAAAAAATAAAAAGTGAATTTTCTAAATGGGTCTTCGGGGTTGTTTTTTAGGTTAACGGTTAAAACCGAAAACTTCGAGCAGTGGTGTTGTGCAAAGATCTCCACCCACGTGCACGTAAGGGCTCCTGGAAAGTGAAGCTGCGATTCGCACTGCACAGATGATGTAACCGCAGTTGGCTCTCTTGCTTTAGGTCACCATGACCTACATTAAAATAATATTGTCGCTCGTTTGTTTTGCAAAATTGTATGCAAATAACAGTCCTCTCCTTTAATTTGGAAACTGCCATTGATTTTGAACTTTGAAAAAGAAAATCGCAGAAATACTGTGCAGTAAATGGTGATCTTATAAAATGTCATTCTCGCTATTTAATTAGTCTGGATGAGAGAGGCAAATTATTATTGTTGTTGTTGTTGTTGTTGTTGTTGCTGTTATTATTATTTAATTCAAACTGTCAACACTATTGAAGTTGCAGTGTTGCCACCCACTTACCAGTCAGGAGGACTTAAGATGGAAGGACGACCTCTTTTTCCTGCTGGTGCTCTTTTCACCAGTCAAACCTAAGATATGGATTCTATACATAATTGAAGCCTAGCTCCCTAACACTATGTGGAGAAACACTGCTCCTACCTGTAGGGTAACCTGGAATGGCCCCATCTACCAGCATGGATTATGTGTTTGGTCACTGTGCCGAAAAAGCACACTAAGCTGTGTTCTGCTTTGCAAGGATTGAAGAGCACAAACAGTTGTCTGTAAACATTTGTTCAAATTGAACTGGGCTAATGACTTGGGGGCCCAATGCCATTAGTTCTTTAAACTTGGGGTAGTTTCCATATTCATTGGAGTATCATGTTGTGGGTTTAATTTACCCTGTTTAATTTGATATGTGAGGTAGCTAATAGAAAGAAAGTAGGACTTTTTACAAAATATAAGTATGAAAAGAATGTAGATTTAGTAGTTCGAAGAACGTCTTCGTCAATATTAATAATATATTTCGGTTTTATTGTATTGGGCGTGTGTATTCATACCAACTATAAAACACACTTCTTTATTCAAGAAACATTTGGTGAGCATTGATACTCAATGAATCGTTACACCTCTGTTCATGTGTGAGAGTGGTACTGGTGAGAATTTAAATTGAGAATTATAAGAGGTGGCGGGGACATTGAAAGGAAGCTTTCCTGAGGGGGTGAATGTTATAAGTGGAAAACGCCTGTGCATGCAAATCGTTTACGTGTGATTCAGATGTTTTCTATGTAGTATGCAAATATCTATTTTAGACAGGGGGAGAAGATGGCATGTGTGCTTGTTTTTTACAGTACACCTTTTGCTTTTATGGTTTCTTAAATCCCACAGTTTCTCCACTTTTAACACATGACCAATATTCCATGCTTCCTTACGGTCCCCTTGCTGTAAAAACCTCATAGACTTCTGTTTTCCTCATTAGGTCTCTGTCCTCTACTCGAATCACTAAGCCTCGCTACCTCCTCCTTCTTCATTTTAAACCAGTCTTCCTCAGTACCTGCCAGTCCTCCACTCTATTACTGGGCTTCACTGCCTTCTAATCAGTAAGCTGAGTATCTGTAGGAGACGACACTGCAGGTTCCCTGACTGTGGTTCATACTAGATGAGCGGCTTCCCGGTTTTTGGTGCAGTGCAGTAGCAGCATGTCTCCAGGATTCAGAGGGAAACTGTCTGCAGTACCAGCCTGCTTATTGGGAAATCTACTGTGAGACCAACCCGTTTTGATAATGGCCTGAGCTTAAAGTGAGCCCTCTTAACACTTTTCCGCGAACAGTTCACATTTAAATTATTATTGTGTTATTGAAAGAAACACAGTGGGATACGTGATGCCTGATGTTTCATTTTGAAAGCCAGTTGCAGCCCTGCTGAGAAGCCCATTCTCAGACTCGGATGTTTTTATCATGTGCTTGCTTGCGGTATGTTTGCAGATTCTTGTGGGGTTTTAAATAGCACCTGTTTCTGAAGCTGCAAATTTTTTTTTTTTCACCCCCTATAAATAGCAGTGTTCAAATAGTCCCCTTTATTTGTCTAAAAAGTCAGTACATGTACCTCATGTGGCAGAATGGTTTAACTATAGTCAAAAATATTCATGTAAAATAAACAGTAACCTTTATTGAGACAAGTCGTTTCCTGTAGTCTTATAAAAATCTAACAGCACTGTAGTGAAGGTCTACTCATTAGTTTTCTGACATTCCAAATGCAGTACAGTGTGTTCTTCTAAACTTTTGAGTATTTGCTACCTCTACTTTTCATATCCCTCCCTGCCTCCAATAAGGCTTGAGTCTTTTCAATCCTATAGCAGTGTAGTAAAATAAATAAATAAATAAAAAGTGCATACAGTATACATGTGCACACTCTTTCAAATGGGGATTTTCAAGTCTATTTTCAAACCTTTCTGTGACATTGGTTTTCCTGTTGAGTTTCAACTGAACTTGATTTGTTTTGGCATACTATACCCTGCTCCGTACACGGTATCAGCACCATATAGAGTTGCTACATAGAATGCATGAGAGTGGCATTTAATGTGTGATTTATGGTACTCTCACATTGTCAAACGATTTCTGGTAACAGAGGGAAAAAAACAAGCAAGCATACAGTGCGTGAATGAGCCTGACGAACCTTCGAATTCCTGGCTAGAGAACGAACATTCGAACACAGCCCTAATACATTGCAGACTAGGCAAATATATACTCTTTTTATTTTTTTGGTCTGTGTAGATGACTGTAAGAGATAGGCAGTGTGTCCACCACATCTCCTGCTGGGTGAGCCTGAGGGATAAGTCTCCCTAAGCGATCTTCTGTATAGAATTTGCAGTGAAGTAGTTGCTGTACTCACACCTGTAATTAATCCTTTTACAGTCAAACCTGTATTAAGAGACCCCTCAAGGGACAGTCAAATAGTGGCCTCTTAACACAGGTGGTCTCTAAAAGAGGACTATGTTTTATACCCTATACTTAAATCCTTTGCAAGTGTCAATGCCTGTGACTGAATCAAAGGCCCTGGTACAGGTATGTGTTGTTTCGTTGCATTCTGAAACCAATGCCAGTATAAGACATTGATTTCTTCATTGCTGGTTGCTCTGAAGTATTTTTCAATCGCCGTGCTTGTTTTCATACTCTCAACGGTTCTCCTTTCCATTTCAAAATGTTCTGTATCTGCGTCTTTCTGACACCGAGTTTTCCATTAATTTTTCTGGCACTTTCTGCCTTTCCAAGTTCAATAACATTAATTTTGTCATCTGGGATGAGGACCTCTGTTCCTTTACAAGAGAGCTGTTTTATTGTAACGATCTGTACATTTGTGTTTTACTGTAATTCTTGTACTATGTTCCCGCTGTTGTTCTGTGTTTCCTGTGTATTGTAATTCTGTGTGTGTCTAAGGGGGGAGCTAAGCTATAAGAAGGCGATACATGCTGGTTAATGTTGTTGTGGTTGCCATGGTTCTTGTGTAAGCTGTGAAGATGGCAGAGCGGTGGTCTCTGGTGGGTGTGAGAGCGTCTGAAATAAACGATTACTGGAACCAAACGTGTCTGTCTGTTTTCTGCCTCCTAGCTAAAACGTTCAAGTATGTTTAATCGATTACAGATAAGTCCGCTAAAATGGTTACTTAATACAGGTTTGAGTCTGTTGTTGGGTAAGAGAATTGTGGTCACTGGTCGCATTAGACAGGTGGCTGGTTAATGCAGTCAATTAAAAGCACAGATATCATTGGTAGGATTTTAAAGTGGTCACTTAGATCAGGTGGTCGCTAAATAAAGGTGGTCACATGAGCAGGTTTGACTGTACTTCGGTGATCTCTCGGACGAAAACAAGATTGGTATTCAGCAAGTGTCCTGGATGACAGACGAATAAAAGCAACCATCATTATTGAAGTCACTTCACTCTCTTTGATTTGCAATGCAGAATAGTCTATCTTGTTGAAAACGGTGCTATGTATTATAGAAGGAAAGCAACAAAGTAAAGGTCTGTTTGAACTGGCAGAACTGTGGCCTGCCTGTCCTCATCAGCGAGGCTGCTAAAATCTTGCACTTGTTAGATAAGACAAGGTTACAAAAAGCTCTTGCCAGTATAGCTAAGGAGCATTTGGTTTCCATCAGCGCTTGCTACAGTAGACTAAGTGGACCACTGCCAGACTGCAACTTGTGATTTTTCACAGAACAACCTGAAACTTGGTAGAAAGCCAGATACAAGCAAGATCCACAGCCCTATTCAAAAGATGTTAATTTCTGTCAACGGAACACTCTCAATAGCCATCTGTTTTCAGCAGCTAACTATCGTTTACATCCTTAAAGGTTAATGAGGACACAAATTGAACACATTTTTTTGACAGTGTGTCACTCAAGGTAATAATTAAAGTAGTACAGTTTGCTCTCATTTTCTTGGGAAGGAAAAAGAAAAGCATCAGTATAAAAAAAGAGACATGAATTTAGTTTATAACGTTGCAATTCTTTTCATTAAAAATAATTATTTATACCTGGTATGGAGGTTTGAAAGGTCTTTTTGCTTCAGCACCCTGAGGAGCTGTGTAGTTTTTTTTAGATGCGCACTGTCCTGTCCTCTTTGCAACTCCTGTATAAAGAGCTTTGTGACCGAGTTACCACTGAAACAAAGAAGATAATGCTACAGTTCTGTGGTCACAGGTCTCAGGCACGCAGCAGCAGATTCTTTTTGTTTGTCTGTGGTTGGCTAGTGCATTGGTTAACAATTTGTTTGTATTTAACCAATAAAAAACAGTGTCTGATGTTTGTTCCCATAACATTAATGCTAGGTACAGTATGGGATACATGGACCCCCAGCATTATTCACCCTACAGAATCTCTGTCAAAGGTCCCATACAAGAGCTTTCCTGAGAGATGTGCCTGCAGCAGTAGAAGCCCCATAAAACACAAAAGCACATTTAACCTGGAAACTGACCCCCTTGCAGTACAGTGCAAGTCCTGTACAAGTAAGCACTGTAGCCGCTCACTCCAGTAGCTCATCTGCAGGTGAGACGAAACAGGCAGCAGTGTTTTGAACCCAAGCCTGTAGCTGAGCAGAGAGCCTCTTTAATGTGTGAGAGGTGGATCTTGAGGGCTGTAAGATGTTGTCTACTGGGTTGGATCTTTCAGCTGCAGAGTATTGACAGAGTCCGAGATGAAAGGAATTGGATATTTCATCTGCGATTAATGCTTTTTTCTCACATAAGTGAAGGGACCTTTGTATGCCTTTTTGAGGAGTTGTGATTTTGAAAGGGAGAGAAGAGGCTCTGGGTGTGTGTACAGGGTCACCCTGGCAGTGAAGCATGTTTTCCAAGGTGAACTTGCTATACTCTGGTGCCTTGTAAAGTAGGGTTCCTGATTTTTTCCATTCTTGGGAATGGCAAATTCTGTTTTTCAAAATGACCAATTCTGTTTTTACCAATTTATTAAGAATTAACAATGTAATTTGAACATAAATAACATTTTTACATAATAAATCTGTTGTTTTTTTTTTTTTTTTTTTTTTTTTTTTTTTTATGTCCCTGAGACTGTAGTTTTTGGAAAAATATTTTTTAAAGCTTCCACTAGTAACAATGTACTTTAGGTCAGTCAACAAATGAAGGTGTTTTGGAAAAACAGCTTGTTGCTGGCATTACAATATACAGACTAGTTGAAAATGAGGGGAATTATTACAAAAATAAACAGTTTTCATAAAATGTCATATAATTAAATACAATGTTCAGGACATGTCTCTCCCATCTGTAGATTCATCTGCAACAATGCAGACTGGTTTATGCTGTGCTTGCTGTAAAACTGCTTGCATGTGTTTCTCATATACCCTGGACTGCCTTAGATTTTTTTTAATTTAAGTTTTTTTAATTTAAGGTTTCAGTTCAACCACCGTGCTGTTTCCTTATGTTGAGCGGGTGACAGAGTAACGGATTTGCGATAACGCAATAAATTAATACATTCAATTAAATTGTTGTATATACAACTCCAAAATTATTCCACGGGATAGAACTCTCACAAAACAGCTAGTTGCTTTTTTAAACAACTTGACGCACACAGGTAGCGTCGCAACAGAGACAGAGCGTCCATCGGTGTAACGCCCACAAAACCACCTGTTTTCATGTTATCCAGTGATCTAAATAAACATAGAAAAACGTTTTATACAAGCGTCATCGCTGGGCTTCTGGGTAGTGTAGTTTTCAGAGCAATCCATTTGTTTTTATAGGAGGGTAACAGCTCAGGTGTGTTTTTTTATTTTTATTTTTTGCAAGCAGAATTCCATAAACAAAATGACAATTCTGTTCCCAATGCCTAATTCCGCGATTCCGTCTGTGATTCCGCAATTGTGGAAAATCAGTAGCCCTAGTAAAGCTTAAGGACTGATAACACTGTATCCGGTGATTTCATACAATTGCAAGTTTGTTTATTTTTTAAATACTGTTTCACACTTTTTGGGGTAGCTAGTACAGCAAGTATTCTATACACTACACACCAGCAGCAAAAAAACTGCCCCCTCTGACAATGAGCTCTGCTTGTCAATCTAACCCTCCACACCCTATTCTTAAGAGATGCACTCCTTCTCTAAAAGATGGTAAGGTACTGTATTGCTGTAGAAACAAAGGATGATGTTATCGGGGTATACTTAACTGGATCTTCCTAATCTACTCTCTCTTGACCAGGGGAGGAGTTTCTAAATTGATTCATGTAAAACAAGTGGGTGTGCCAAACATGTTTTTCCACATATTTGTAAGCATGCCACAGAGGGGTGAGTTCTGAATCTCTTTGTGGATGCGCCACCTGTGTAGATCTGTAACGGCATTTCAAACGCTTTTTGGGGCTCTCTCTAGGATACATCGGTGGGCAGCAAATGGCGGGTGCCTCCTGGCAGGGCTGTATCGAGGGTTGAGTGAGCGCAGAGCTTCATTTAAATATTACCTCAAGAGGGCTGTCATGGGGAATTCTCTGTATGACCTTATATTTCTTGCGAGTAAGCAGAAAATTAGGTGTTTTGCAATATCGATTCCAAAGTACAGTACTTCCTGATTGTGATGATACATTTATGCCTCGCTGTGGTACTGGAATCCTCATATGAGAGACAGGAACACAGAATAACATAAAACACAATTCAAAAATAGCATATATATAAAATAGCATATATATATATATATATATATATATATTTTTTTTTTTTTTTATTTATTTATATTTATATATATTTTTTTTTTTTTAAATGCTTCACTGGGTTGACAAATTCAATGAGAAATGGCACTTTCCTGCATAGATAGGAACTCAGAACAACATAAAACCAAATTTAAAAGTAGCATGCATTTTTATTTTAAATGTATTGTTGTTTTATGACAAATTTAATGAGAAAAATGGCACTTTCCATCTGCAATCAGCTTTAGAATACCAGGTGTGATGGACGTGGCAGCAATACGTAGGCAGTCCTCTAAAGATTCTATTGTTTTTAGTATTGCATTCATTGTGGAATAAGTCTCTTCGCATGTGTAAGTAGATCCAAACATGGAGATCAAACAGAGCCAGCAGTAGGCAGTTGTCTGGACATATGTAGGCGGACCAGAATGATTCCAGATTTGCTTTGTTAATGAATTCAGTTTTCAGCAATGACGATGCCTGCAGATACACTGATGGTACTAGCTACTGCTTTGTCGACTGTGGGAAGCACTTGCTTTGCATGGTATGAGAAATCCCCATAGGGGCTGGTTGAAAACGGATCACTGACAATTGCTGACCACTATCGTACAAGAAATCCCTTTCATGGACACTGTTCTTGTCATAATGTTCGGTACACGGCTGCATTGTTTGATTCTGTCAAAGTTGCATTGCAGATGGTGACCAGTAGAACTGAACCATTCTACTGCCGCATTGTTTTAACCGCAGATCCAAAGCACTCCAATCCGATATAAGATTCACCTTTGATTATGCTGCCGGTGGGGCTTTGTTTTTGCTCATGAAACTCTTATTTGTAGTTTTTTGTGTCCGTTTGTGAATGACCTTCCATTCAATTTCAGATTGGCTGTGGATGAAACCACAATCATGTAGGCCTACTGTACAGAAGTTCAGACTGCCAATTTATTGGCAAGAAACAATGAAAAAGCTTTGATCCTATCCAGATGCGGTTTAAACAAAACACATGGTTCTTTCATGCCTAATTGCTCCTAAATAACCATAATGTGCCTTGGCTGAATTGAGCTGTGTAAAGTATTCAATCATTTCAGCATTATGACAGTTTTAACTGCATTATATTCCACAACTATTTCAGTACTTTCCCATGAAGATCATGGAGAGCTTCTTGATCACGTCTCACAAACCGCAGTTCAGCGTAGCTACTGTACTTCAGGTTAGGGTTATCCTTTCGGGTAGTTTGTCTGCTTTTGTGGCTCTGCTTCACCATCTACAGGTATTTACGAGTGACGGATGATACTGTAAGTGACACAGCATTGTGCATTTGCGAGGTTTTGCATAGGAGGCATTACATTGTTTGCAAATTGTTGAGCATGGTCTAGAAACTAATGTTATCAGGGCTTGAATTTCAGCGTGGTTAAAATAAATAAAAGTAGTCCTGGATATTTTAAGTGCCGCGAGACTATTATACTCTCGTACGTGATTCTCGGCTGCTGTCTTTAAGGATTATAGAAACTCCGTACACTGCAGTAAGTAAACAGTTTTGAAAAAAAAAGACATTAAGTCTATCTAGGTGGTGTTTTGGAAGTGGTGACTTTCGCTTTAACTCTTAAAACTCAGCCCCATTCATTCTGGGGCGCCAGGTTACGCACATATTACTCAGGCACCGATCATACAATCATCTGAAGTTAAGCCTCTCGTCATATGACAGAGTTCACAGTTTAGGTTTTGTTTTGAGTTGGTTTTGTAGCAGCTAGACTGAAAGAGGTGATATCATTGGAAGGTTTAGAAGCTCAGCTTCCCCCCATGAAGCTCAGCTTCCCCCCATGTTAATTTCATATTGAGGTTCAATGGTGCAGTGTGTTTTTTTTTTTTTTTTTTTTTTTTTTTTGAGCCATCTATGATTGCAATATATATATATATATATATATATATATATATATATATATATATATATATATATATATATATAAACAGTGAGCAAACATGATTATTTTGGTAAAAAGGGTTTATATATATAATAATATTTCTCATCTCTACCACACATAGTATGCCTGATCCTGTTACAATATATGAAAGGAAATTTTGTGGCCTTTCATTTGATATGTTACATGCATGCAGTACAAATTATCCAGTAGTTACACATATGAAAACGGTGAAAAACAGGCGGAAATAGGGCTGAGTGTAAAGTGTTAAAAAAAGATATGGAGGGCTGGTTAAAAAGAAAAGCACCTTTTTCTTCTGCTGCAGCAAAAACGTCAAGTCAGGCAGTGGAGAGTGCTCTGTCTCACAGGGATGAACAGCTGTTAGGTCTCCTGAAAGCAGCTTATTTTAAAGCAACACCACTGTGAATGATGATGCAGTAATATATAATAGTTTTTTATAAGCAAAAGTGCCTTTTCTTTTGCCATTCCCCCTTAACATGTTGACCCCCCCATCCCCCACCCCCATTGACTTTGCATAGGGGGGAATTGTCCCATCACACACAAATTCAAGCCCTGGTTATATATTTGCTGTAGTTCACTGTATTTAATATCCTTCCATTTTCAAAAGAGTGGTTGAGTAAAGGTTTCTCTGATACAAACATATTAAGATTTCTCATCAGTATTCTCTAATCAAGTTTGTTTCCTGAATATCAATATTTGGGAAACCATGGAACTCCATTATAAGTACCTGCACTCCATAGTTGAATCGTGGGTTGATGTACACTGCTTGTAAGTTACATTTTTAAATAGCTGCAAGAGAGTCTGCTGATTTTCACCTGGATGAATTTAGACTGTTACATGTGAAGATACAATAAGGGGCACGTGGCGTGGAAGACGGTAGCCACTTATTGGGCAAGTCAGTGCAGATGGATTTATTTTGTAAATGGTTTTTAGTTATTGGACAGTAAGCATCTGTGTGCGAGTACTATTGGCGCAAGTATAAGCAAAACAATGCATGCTCTAAGTGTTTTAATATAATCCACACAAACGCATTCCCCATCTGATGGTATACTGCAATGCCTTTTAGTGCAATCATTTTCTATTTCGCATGATTTCACATGGTGTTTTTAAAGGTAGTTCTGTTAAATTCAGCCACATGCTTGTGTGCCTAGTGATTGCTCTGTTTGTCTTGATTGAGAAATTCGAACACTAAAGTATACTGCTCAGTACTGAACAGTTCAGGTTTTCACTGCTGATTATCTGGGATGTGCCTTAGATAAAGAACAGTACAGCATAGTAACCTTGTATTCTGATTACTTGTAAACCCCTAAGTATTGTGTAATACAGTACCTGTTGGAGTGACTGGCAGTGCTGGAGACTGCAGCACTCTTATCATGAAGTCTGCTATGCAGTGATCCCCATGGTGAAAGCTGTGAGAAAGCTCATGTTTTTTCCCTGGCTGGTATTGATAGCATGCTTTTCCAGCATGGTTCTGAAGTGATTGATCAGGGCTGCAAACAGCAGAGCGCTCACACCTCCAATCCCAGCTGTCTGCTTCCCCTCACCTCTCCCTGCTGTTTTAACCCCTCAAGTGCTGGGCCGGAGGAAAAATGCAACGTTGTTGTTTATACTGTTATTTTTTACATTGTTGGAGAAAGCTAAAACTGCAGTGCTTTTTGAAGGTTGAGAAGAAACCTAAGGAACTACTTTTAGTAGTATCGTTTATAACATAGAAATGTCTTTGGATTTGGTTTGAGCGATACATATTTAACTAGTATACGATTTTTATATTTGTATTTAATTATTAAATGTACACTCATACACAGATTTATAGTTGATGAATGTTCATAGAGTACTGTAGTTATTCAACCAATGAGGATACCCAGAAAACCCCCAAGCCCGCCCCCCCCCCCCAACCCCCCAGTGTATAATGTACAAATAATAAAGAATGTGTACATTTCTATTTGACAGTTGAATTCGGTTTTTCGGAACGTGGCATAATTGGGAGCAATGCGATTCGGTCATTCTGTCGTTGGATGGATTCCAAAGTAATACTTGGTTAAAAAATATTCAGGCAGCATCAAATATGAGAAGTTGTTTTCTAATAATATACCAATAGTATTACATTATGTTTGACTTAATTTGACAGAAATCCTGATGGTTAATCTGAACTCTTACTCGATTCCAGGAAATATCAAATTTAACCTGGTAAAGCTCTCCTTTGTTGTAACATTTTTTGTTTGCATTGTAGATTACTGTACAAGTTTGAATGTAATTAAGCCAAACCCCTCTTTCATCAGAGCCATGCAAATGAGATGTACAAACAATGCTGCATGTAATCTTGACTGTGACTAAGAGTATACAGGGTCAGCAATGTGTACAGCAGGTTATACAGTTTTGGTGCCATATGGCAGGGCTCTATACGAACGGTGCCCACGCCAGTCAAAATTCAACCTTGGGCAACTTGAAAATGGAGCCAGAGAGAATTAGTTGCCTGAGCTGGGCAACAACAATCTTGTTCATTATCAGATCAGAACCTGTCTAATTATAAAAACAGAACTTAAACTGACTTCTACTGCTCCTCTCTTGCTTCCCACATGGTGCAATGATCTCAGATCCCAGCGGCACACTATGTGGAAGGACACGTTTGCTGACACTATTCTGTAGAATCTTTTTCTTAACCTGCTCCACCTAATAGAACTTTCACTGGTGATCTCTCTCTCTCTCTCTCTCTCTCTCTCTCTCTCTCTCTCTCTCTCTCTCTCTCTCTCTCTCTCTCCACAGCGGCATGTGAGAGAGGATTCAGTTGTTTGAAGCGAGTGAAGTGTGACTGGAGGTCTTCACTTTCAGTCGACATGTTTTCAAAGTGAATGTTCATATGAATCAGTTGTCCAGGCCACAATAAATATGACGCTGCAGGTGCAGTTAACCGATGGTGGAGAGCAGGGGAAAGGGCTCGTAGGCCAGACTACGTGAAAGTCTGAACTGATGCAACATATATCTGTGGCTGAAAGTGATGCTGTATATCACAGTGAAATGTTTAGTGTTTGTTGGCCTGGATAAGGTGTCTGCTTGATAAATAAATAACACATTTTAGAAAATAGCAATGTTAAATTTCACCCCAGGCAAGCAGGATTTTTTTTTTTCTGGAACTGGAAAAAAAAAAAGTTAGTGTAGAGCCTTGCATATGGACACATTTGAATACGAGTGCATTATATGAGCCATTCAAAACGTGTTAGGCCTGCTCTGTAGTCTTGACAGTATTCTTAATGAATATTTGGTTCGATCATTTACAGTTCTTGAAGTAACACTCCTCACCAACTACACACAGTTGGTATTGGGGCCGAAAGTAAATGTTAAACTGTGCAGGTGTTCCATTTCACTTTTTGTATTTCATCCTCTGACCCTCAATGTGTGGATGGTAGGGTTCTGAATTAGTTTTGGGATCTCTGTTGGGTGTGAACCTGTCTTTTAAACATGGCAGTGATCCCCTTTTTTAAATACCATCCTCTTTCACCATAATGAAAAGCATGACTACACTAAAACACATGTTTGATTTATTTTAGTAATTGTAGTGTGTTTTAACTATACAGTGTATTTCTAGAGAATGCATGCAGTGAGCAAGAAAGTATTATCTAAATGGGCTTTTTTTACCCTGACCTTGTCCCTGGCAGCAGAGGCCTCTCTAAGTACCCCCTTTCTCTTTTGCAGAGCTGTGCCGCATTGATGAAGTTCTGTGCCAGGATGAGGCCGCCACCCTGAGCTTCGAAGCCATCCGCAACATCCACAAGCAGATGGACGACGATGCCAATGGGAATGTGGACGCGGTGGAGACCGATGGGGTAAATGTGCTCAGCGAGGAGGCATCCACCCTGTGTTAACGAAGGCGGCCCATTCAAATCATGGAAATTAAATTTGCATTTTTGTCAGTCTGGCAGCTTTTCTGCTCCTGGTAACCTGAAATTGAGTACAGTCACAAATTAAACTAATTCTGTGCTCTCAAGGCTGGCCTCAGTGGACCATCACTCAAATATGACATCAGGCACAGTAATTGCATCAACATTGAGGCTAAACTGCTCACAAAACACATCAACCCACCTTCATATAAGGTTCTGCTTTTAATAAGCTCTTGCTCTGTGGCCTTTTTTTGTGGGAAGGAAGGTATTGAGGTTGCATCCTCAACAGTGTAGAATGCTCTAATAGTCTCTTATTAATCAGTGTTTCAATAATCCCAGCAGTTTAACCTTTTCAGTACCAAGCATTTTTCAGTAGGATGCTCCCCCAGGACCAGGCGGTTTTTGGCTGTAGTTGACTCTCTTCCTATAAAAATTCACTAAAAATCAAAAATCAGTGTTTTAATCAATTCTCACGATTCTCAAAATAAATATTTATAAATAAGTTATTCATTCCGTTATCAGTAATCTGGAAAAAAAAAAACTTATATATAAAAAAAACATATATAACACACACACACACACACACACACACACATATATATATATATATATATATATATATATATATATATATATATATATATATATATATATACCACAAAGTGGAACTACCACAAAGTGAAAGTCAGTCCCTCCCCTGTCCATTGCTATGTGTTTCAATCATGTACTGCAAAGTACGGTGGCCCTGTAAGTCATCAAAATGAAGTGCTTTTATTATCGTGTTTACACGATCGCGGAACTAGAAGCCCACTTCATGTGATCGTGTTAACACGATCCCGGTCCTTAAAGGGTTAATACAGTACATTATAAAAATGTATTTGTGCAGAAATCATCTGAAATATGTGGAAGATCATCATTTAATTAAATTAAATTGAGTACAGTATAGTGCAAGCCAATGCACAGTACTGTAGTTACTGAAACCAGTGACAAGCAAGCAGAAAGCAGACTTAAGACTCCCTTAACCTGCAGTCTGAATATGAAGAGCAGTTAAGACAATTCAAGACTCGGAGCATGATCAGTGGCTTTTTTAAACCAGCTTTCTCTGCCTTTGAACAATGCTGATTTGTGGACAGTATATATTTTGACCATTGTGGGGACATTATCTTTTATTTGTATTATTGCATTTTTTGATTTTTCAATTAATAGCACAGGGATGCCAAACAATACTCAATTTCGACTAATCTGCGTTTTTCACTAGTTAGTGTTTAAATCGGTCCCAATCTACACAGATTAACGTGGGTCTACTGTACAGGAAAGATTACTCAAAACCACCAGTATGCTAATGTAATATACTAATGTGTATCTGTGTCCATTTTGTTTTCAGTATAAGACAACAAAACTATTAAATTAGTTATCCTAGGGTAGGCTTAAATCAACTAATATAGAAATATCCTCCAGCAACAATTAGTCATTTGGCAGCTTTTATTCTGAGATACATAGAGTCTATGGGATGAACTATGCATCAGTAACTGCTGGTGCAGAGTCACTTACAATAAGACCTTGGCTTTTATGTCGCATACGGAGGACCGAGCACAAGGCGGTTAAGGGACTTGCTCAGGGTCACACACAGCGGGTCAGTGGCTGAACCTCCTGAAATTTCATTAGAACCGCTAGCATACAGAACATGGAAATATTAGTGTCACACACTAGACCGGCAACTGAGGTAGAACCAACAGGTGACTGGTTTCTCCAACAGTGCTGTGCCATCAAAGTGTACCGTACTGTCCCGATTTAAATGGCACTCGCTTACTACTTCAATTCTGCGATGAGCATTTTTGGTACAGTGCATCAGAAAATCTAATCAGTCCCTGCTCTTTTTCAGTGGTCTTGAATGTCACTATTTACTATTCCTAGGAGCTTGACTCCATTACACTTGCTTTGGTGCTCGTTTCTCCTCACATTCTCTCCCACTCCTCCCCCTCTCTTAGCTCCTCTTAGCTCATCAGGCACTGATGTAACTTAAAAAAAGAAAAGTGAGTAAGTAAATTTAAGAAAATGCACAAAGTATTTTTCTTCAATCAGTTGTTAGATTTATTAAAATGTGCAGGGAAATTGGATCCAGGTACAGGACAAACAGATTACTTGTTCTTACAATTTTTGCACAACATTAAATACCCCTCTGCATAGGTGGTTATCCGCCTTCTTTCTCTGACACTTAACCAATAGCAAAAGGGTCAACACATTATTCTGTTACTATGTACTATATGTATTTAATTTTGTGTGTGTCTGTATAGTCTAGTGTGGTGACCTCTGAACTCAATGCATTCCTCTTCAGACCCCAGATGCCCCAAAAGATCTACACATCTGGTTTTTGTCATCTTCCTTTGTCATGTTTCTCCTTATTGCTTGGGTTCCAGTGGCATTATCTCTTATTCTCCCTGAGAACCTTTGGGTCCAACAGCAGTCTCTGGGAGCCTTCAGTCCCTTTATGCTTTGCATTCCAAAAGTCCTAGAGCCTGGCCCCTTCTAGCCCACCCTGCTATTATAGGCTGCAGTCAGTGCTGGGCAAGAAGCTTGTAGGCGCAAAGGCTCTCCATCAATTGTTAGCAGTACATGCAATTTGAACCAAACAGTCTACTATCCCAGGTATTTGTCTCCTTTCAGAAAAAAATACCAGTGTATCTCTGACAGTCTGCATGCATTGCAAACTGCTACACAATTCTTGTTTCATGTTTTCCAACAGACACACTCCAGCTGGAGATCAGGGGTCTTAAGCTGCCCCCCTCCTCAGATGTTACATAGATCTCTGGTGACATTGTAAATTAAACAAACAAGATAATTAAGAACAGACTTTTCTTACCCTGCTATGTAACTGGATCTGGTTCTGAGGTCCGTCCTGAGGCTAGTACCTTGGTTCCCAACTTTTTAAACCAAGAAAAGTTTGTTTAGTCTCAAACAAATCATCCAGTTGTTTTTGCACGTCCTCGAACCTAGACTCTATATCCTTGGCCTCAGGATTATTTGATACCCAAATGGTTTTATGCAGGTATGTGAAGACAACAGGGTCCCAATTTTGCATCTACTTTACAAATTACCTGGCTGCACTTAAGCTTGTATGTTTATATTGGTATTGGTATAAGAATCAGCCATGCTTCTAAACAGCAATTCAGTGTGTTTGTTTAACTAGGATAGGATCTTCATCAGCGTTTTTAAGGGTTGCCTGGCAACATTGTCTGTTTAAAAATAATTTAGTGTGCTTGTTACATTAGCTCTTCCACTTGAAGTGGGCTTGGCTTTGCAGGGGTGAAAGTGCACAGGGCTATTTCAGTTCTGAACAATGGGAGGCTCCCAGGGGGTCAATGTCATCCAGCTTTTACAGCACTCCTCTGCACGGCAGGTGGTCAGAATAGCATTGCTTTCATTAAAACAACAAAAAAAATGAGCAAACTATTGTACCGCAAATAATCAAAGGTAGAAAAGCTGAACTTAAAGATTCTTGGAGTCCTTTTCTCACTGTCAGGGTGACTGAATAAAAAAACAAAAAAAAACAAAGGATAGAGTATAACCGAAGGTCTTATTAAAGCGTTTAATATTGATTTCTGCATTTGCTTTTTTTTAATTAGTTATGTTATTAAATCATAAACTTCATGCAGGAGGATAAACAATGATGCCGAATGGGGTTCACTGGTAAGGGGCTTAAGTGTAAAATATGGAATAGTCCTTCAGCCTGCAAGATCTATGTTTTAAGCTTAAATCTCTTCTCTTTGTCCTGCACAGTTCCTGAGGGAAGACCTGAACTACCACGACCCCAAAGCCAAGCACAACACCTTCCACAGAGAGGACCAGCTCATCAGCGTCGAGGACCTGTGGAACTCCTGGAAGGCATCCGAAGGTACGAAATGACTGTAGAGACTACTTTAGTACCTCTGCTTGCTGGTCAGCACCAACTCATTGGTTAGGGGGGCTTAAAGCTGTACTGTCTCACAATACATTTTTATTGTATTCTTGTTTTCCTTTTTGTTTTATTATCCTGATGTGCATTCTACAGTAGTCAATCAGAAGGCTTTACATTCCTGTATGCTAAAGGTAGTTATGCCATAGCAGCTGGGACACAACCTTGTAAAGGCATTGCACATCGAATCAGTTCCATCATTTCTCTGGTAAAATCTGATTGAATCGAAATGGTTTCCAGATTGAGTAGTGCACTTGTTCAGTCATCTTATCTTCATTTTAGAATGCCGGTTACACTTCTGCAACATCTGTAGCAGTACAAAGTTATGATTGTCATCTATAATATCTCTCCCCCATGGATGACACTTTTTAGGAAATCATATTTCCACAACTGGAGTCGTGCATAATGTCACAATTTATAAACTGTATAAAATCGTTCACTCTTCCCCAACAGACCTGCACACTGTTTTAGTGCTTTAAAACTGTCACCTGCAATAACATCGCTATGCACTTTAATCCCTCCACACACGTATGCACTTTAATTCCTCCACACTCACTGTAAGGCGCTCCTCTCAGAGGCTGCCTCTGAGATTGCTTTTCTATCGTGTTCCCTGCCAGTCACTGTCTTGTTATTTTGCTGTGTCTGGTGCCAGGATTCAAGGTTCTGCTTCCCAGTCTTGTCTGGGGGGGGAGTTAACCTTGGGATCCGAAGGACAGCTTTTCTGGGGCTGCCATGAATCAACATTGCCCTTAAATGTGCCTCCATGTTGCTTTACAGGAGGGTTCTGCCCAAGATGCCCGGGAGTCTGCTCACCTCTCTGAGCTTGCCTTGCACTAAAATTATTCTGCAGACTGCAATGCAGTTTCAGTCCAAGCTGTAACTCTGCCACCAGGAAATTGCACACAACAAAAGCTAGGCAGTGTGCCAGAATGACCAAGCATTGCATTTAACTAACCAAGCACAAAGCACTTTGAGAGGCTACCATAAGCATGGGCAGGGCTGTTTAGGTTTTTATTGAATGCAGTAGCTGTCATTGGCATGTTTGTCTATTTTGAAGGAATGATTAAATAGGAAAGCAAGGTTTTCAATGATATTATGGTTGGTGTAGTGTTTCAGATAAACACACTCAGCTATATTAGGCCAGCCCCTGTTAGGCCAACACCTTTAGCATTAAAAAACCACACAACTCCTCAGTACCTCAGCTCTAACAATTCAACCACATAGTCATTTTGATTCATCTGTGCCTGGAAAAACTTAAACAGATGTGAAATTGGCTGTTCCAATAGGGCATTGTTACATATACAAAAATTGTTTGTGGTGAGCTGGGTGAGTCATAGAGGTTGGTAATTCGCGGACATCCGCTTTTGAGTTCCTGGGTGTAAAAAAGGAAGCTGGCTCTGTCATGGGATCGGAGGATGCTCTCTGAACCGTCAGTTCGCTTGAGCTATGTGTGGAATTGCTGTGGTGAGGAGGGAAAAGATGGTTGAACATTCTAAATTGGGGAGAAAATCAGGAGTAACATAATTGGTGACAAATAACAATAATAAATACAAGTGGTACTAGCCACCATTCCAACAAACCTGATTATGTGCCAGCTGATATTCACTTATTTACCCAGGAAACTGTCACCAGAGTTAGTTTTAATTCCTAGTATTAAAAGATTTTTTTTTTTTTTTTTTTAAAAACTATGTAGACATGGTCATGTCTACATTCATTTTATTCCTCTCTTTAAGGTGACCTATGTGATATTTCATTGAATCTTCCTAAGACAGTCAACAAGTTGTATGTGTCCCCTATAACTATAAACCGTCATAAGGAAGAGACACACTCTTAACACAGAATTGAAGGTCTATTTTTGTTACAGTGAGGAAGACCAAACATACACAAGCACAAATGCCTTTTCCTGTTTACTTACAGGGAGGTGCTTGCTGCTTCACAAAACATGAAGTTTCTACTGGCACATGAAGATTAAAGGGTACATCAGCAGTGCATGACGAATACAACAAACTGTCCCACCTTGCTGTTCTGAATGTATTTGGTCACTGTATAATAATCTGTATGTGACCAAACAACTGCATATGCCACACTGCTAATGTCCAAAGTCACTCTTCCCAAGCACCTCTTCTGAGCCAAAAAAGTTGACTTCCGCATGTACTGTGAGATGAACCGGCGCATGCCCAATGAAGCGTTGTTTAAGCTATATGACCTCCGTGTAGAAACACTCTTCTCTGTGCCGAACGTGGTGTATGTGCTGTGTTAGTGGCCGCGGTCTGTATTACCAACACATAATAAACCATGATTTAAAGTGGGGCGGTATGAGCTGGTATGCGTATCAGTAAAAAAGAGTGATTTTGGACATAAGCAGTGTGGCATATGCAGGTGTTCGGGCGCATACGGGTTATTATACAATGACCAAATACATTCGGAACAGCAATGTGCGATAGTTTGTTTTATTTTTCATGTACTGCTCATGTACCCTTTAAAAGATTGTCTGCATTTTTGTGTAGAAGTTAAAAATAACAATAATAACTTCAACACTGTCATCAGACTGGATGAGCTTGTTAACGATCGCCAAGCCTTGCAGTTGATCTTGGAAATAAAAGCAGCTGAGAAAGAGAACTTCAGAGAAGATAAAGAAGCTTCTTGGTCTTTAAGAGCTGTTTATTCCACTCTTTGGAGTCTATTATCATCTTGACAGTACAGTTTGTTTACACTCTCCAGCGATAGTTTTACCTGTGGGCAGGAGCACTGTGTTACCACTACAGCAGTAGGAGGTTATATACCTATTCAAGCTGTCTAAGCTAAGCTGACTCTGACTATCTGTCTGTCTGTTTTATACATTGTGATTTTAGTGTACAACTGGACAGTGGATGAAGTGGTGGAATGGCTCATTACTTACGTGGAGTTACCCCAGTATGTAGAGACATTCAGGAAATTAATGCTCAATGGCAGTGACATGCCCAGGTCAGTACAAACACCTCTTTCATCATCTTTTTGGGTTGAAGAGATTTACAGAATGTGTGTGATGTTTTCAAGCCCTGCAGCTTCAAGGCAGCGTTTAACTATGATGTCTATGTTTCACGTGTCTTGCAGGCTGGCTATGAAAAATGCTACACTGACTGGCTCTGTTCTCAAGATAGTGGATCGCAGCCACGTGCAGAAGCTCCATCTGAAGGCACTGGACACTGTGCTGTTTGGACCCCCACTGAGTGAGTGTCCTGCTGGTTCCTGGCTACTTTTTGTCTGGGCGGGAGGGCGGGTTGGTTGGTTTATAGCTGTGGTGGATGAGACCCGTCATGGGCATGCTTGTTCTTGTTGTGAACTGCACTGCTTTAGAAGATCTTCTCCCCATTTTAACTGGGGTAACACTAGCTAAGATAAAATACAATTTACAAATAGCTGGATGTAAATATTAACGGAAATATCCTGTGAAGTTTTTCATTTATCTTTGTGTGCATGTTTAAAATAATTATATTATTTTTTTTAATTGGCCAGAGGAGGAGGGGAGATTAAAGTTGTGGCAAGTGTGGGAGTGTGTTTCAGAAGAAATGTTTGTAACCGTTGCTGTGATAATTCTGGTGGTTTTCCTGTTTAAGCAAGAACGTTAGTCAAAGACCCAACAGCTCCTTCAAAAAGACAAATGAGAATTCATTGTGTGGCTTGCTAAAAAATAGACAGATGACACACTGTTAATTTCTTGCAGAATAATTCCAGTTAGAATACAAATATAATACAAGCAAGGCTCTTTTGGAGGGCTTGTCTTGAAAAGCTAGCAACATATCTCATCTGTCTAAATACTACTTGTAGAGTTGCAATAAGGTTGTGCATATTGAGCAATGTATAGTTTTGAAGTGAATGTTTTCTTCCTAACCTGTATAATAGATGTATAGAAAAACTCCACTACTGTCCGGGCAGCTCCATGGAAAATGCCCTAATAATTAGACAGACCAATTTAAAACGTTTATTTAATATTGTTTTGCAACATTTTTTTTTTTTTTCTGTATTGCTCTTTTCTTTAATTGGCTGATTGGTTTGTGTTTGCTGAGTTTTAGAGGTTTTGTGGGAGGCATGTCTAAGTGTTACATGTTAATATCGGTCACTGTGTCAGTTTAATGGGAAAGCACAGCTGAGTAAACTAAACATTTCAGCAAACACAGTGAAGTGGAATTACTGGGCGGCTGTTTCTCTCCACTGCCTTTCTTTATTGTTAAATTAGTTAACAAAGTGTACATATACTTGCCACTGTTACATTTTCACCTGAAGCTAGAGCACCGCTTATTCAAGCACTTCTTGATTTTTTTTACAGTACACGTTTTTTACATATAGATATTCTAGCATTTGATCTTGGTATTGTTCTTGTTACATGTTACTGACTGTTAAGCATTTTTTTGGTCCATTCTGTAATTCATTAATTTCATTTCCATGTAAAGAGCTTTCACCTGACCTCTCTGTATAGTGTGTCATTACAATTTTTTGTCCCAGGGCACTTCTATGAATGGTTGACTAACATTCAAGTGAAATATGTATTTTTTAAAAGCAATATACTCTATTAAATTAAATGATTTGCAAGAATGCTTCATGATGGCAAAAGAGCAGAGATTCCACCGGCTCAGTCATTCAAGCCTGGGTGTAAGTGCTTGTAAGAGTTTTAAGGATTTAATCGGATCGTAATTATTTCTTTATTTTCATGTATTTTATTTTGTCTGGCTTGTGTAACACACTGGTTCTGGCACACATTGTTACGTATAGTAATTCCTGGCACATAAGTTTCTTTGCACACCACTGAGAGAAATGTGCAGTACAGCTGAAACCAATAGATTTATTGTGTCATAACTGGGATTTCTAATAAAATGGGTCATCCCTCACAATTTGTCTGGCTTTCCACAAGCGGCAGTTGAGATAAATCCTGCAGCAAGTAAGAAAGAGAGGGAGATGCCTGCTTGGTTGTTAAGTGGTGTGTTATGAAAACAGAAACCGCTAGCCAGGAAAAGCAAATTATTCCTTTTTGACAATTTGCTTTTCCTGGAATATGACTGTATCCGTCCGTTTGTTCATGCTTGTTTATTAAGAAAGGCTATACCATGAGCTCTGGTGAACAAAATGACTTCATGTACAAATGAACCCAGATTAAAATGTGAGAATAAGACAAAAAAAGATACCATGCCGTCATAGGTCTTTTAAATACCTTCACTGTATTCAAACAGGAGGTCTCTTGAGAGAAATATGTGTCAAACATAGCGAAACCCTGGGGAGCTGGCATTGTAAGCATTTGTTTGTTGAAAGGTGTGTCCAGGCCTACAGATTATGTAAGGCCAGCCCGGTGCAACTTGTTCATTCACAGGGATGCTTCGTTGGCAGTGTTTGACATTTTAAATAAGATGACAAACAACCTACAGCATTCAGCAAGCATATTAAAACAAAACAAAAAAGCAACCACAGACGAGGCTGGTAAAAGGCTGACAAATCTCTTGATGTTGGATTGAACGATGCTTTTGCAGCAGTATAACATTGGACGGTGCCATTTGAATTTCTATAAGGGGTCCAAAGTACAGTAACTGGTCATGCAGGGATGGAAATAAGACTCATTCTTAGCGGTTTGATCCATTCCTGTTTTTACTAGTTTAATAAGACACACATAAGCTTGTTACTGATACACTGGGGCTAATCAAGCAATGGGTGAAACTGCTATGAAATAGGAGTCCTGGTTCCCTCCATGTCTGGTGATGGAATTTAAGTACCTGCTTTGTATTCCAGGCACACTGTACTGGCGCACGACTCTGCTGTTTTTCAAACCCACATGCAGCCCCCGTTGTAGAACTAAGCCATCCCTCCCGTTAGCTCTCATGCAGGCCTCCTTTCTATTCAAATGTTTAACCTCTTCTGACAATATCCAGAAGCTCCATGCAACCATGCTGTACCCCGTTAATCCTGGAATCCATACTTTAAAACATTAATAACCCCTTATGGCAGTTACTGATTCATTTATTTACCAGGGTGTGTCACTAAGGCTACATACACACACACTGCAGTTGGCTCGGCAACTGTATTTTTGGTTGTTTGATGTACACACACACCTTTCATTACTGAAGTGAGTGCGCTCCCTGTTTAAACAAACCACTGAACTCGGGCCATCATTACATGGCGATCGTGAGGTTTTGTGTGAGAACATGGAGGCAGTATTTGTTTATGTTTTTGGAAGAAAGTACTGTACGGAATCGATCGAGAGCTTGTTTCTGCAAAACCAGCTGAGACGTCTTTAAGCTGTTTATGCACTGCTAAATACAATGGTGATGATCTGCATGATGACAGAACGAAACATTTGGGCGCTCTTCCAACCAGAAGGTTAGGTACGACTTGAGTGGTTTGCAAATGACTGGATTAAAAATGTACGCATGTCTAAGGAGTCGTATATGCGCCTGTCGTTTACGGAGACGTTTCCTGGAGCGCCCAAACGCACAGATGAGACGTTCGGTATCGCTGGAAAAATGAGATCCGGCCGCACTGTGGCGTTTGGGTATACAAACTGTCCCATATTGTTTGTTTAAGTTGAAAAACCAAAAATACATTTTTATCCTTACAACAAAGTATTATACAACTGTACTTTTGATTAAATAAAGCGTGTTACTATATGTATGCACTATTTACCATTCTTATGAATTTACGATTCATCAATATTACAAAATCAACTTGGCTCATCAAGAAATGTCTGATAATGTCTGATAAACAATTACATCATTAGTTGCACAGAAATCCACTGAGCACCACCTGCGGTTCTAATACATACACAGTTAGTGTGCATTAACTAACTGAACTGAATTAACCACCACACTGGATACTTGTTCCGAACAGGATTAACTAGAGCGGTTGTCACTGCCCTTTGCATCCGAACTGTGTGTGTATACAAACCTTAAGAAAAAAAGGTGAACTCACAACTGCATTTAGGCTGTGTGTGTATATGTATCCTAAGCAACACAAATGAACCGCAAGAGTTAAACCACACGGTGAGTGAGCACAGCTATCTGTACCACTTGTTCTGGCTTGAATATTTATTTTTCCTTTTATTCCACATATGAGTTTTCAAACCTTCTGCCGCAATTATGTTCAGTGGAAACTCCTTAGCGAAAATATAACGGCACTCTTCACTTTAGGTACCTTTGTGTTACAGCTGCATCGAGGCAGTACACTTAATGTTACTGCCTGTGTGTTTTAGTACACAGGTGCATTCTTTGTCTGTCTTAAGTTCCGTTATCGGTACTTTAACCTCTGACCTGACCACATGACGTAAGTTCTTTTATAGCTCATATTTGTATTCTGTGAGTCTCTCAATAAGGTGCCATTACAGTTTGTGTCTCACATGACACACTCATTTGATTGTGCTTTTTTTCTAGTTTTAAAGTTAGTTTTCCTGTTTAATGTGGTCATTGGTTGTCCTTGTAGGCAGAGTTAAGCTTGGCATGCAGGTTGAGGTTTGTGCTGTTTGGGGATAATCTTTGTAATCAATGAACACCTCTGCATGACATATGGAAGGCTGTGCTGTGTATATTTAGGAATCTTCTGAACTCGCTTTTTAAAGTTCGTGGTATGGTGTATGAAGTAGCTATACTGTGTTTCCACTTCCTAGGGTTGTCGTTAGGGCTGGGTTCGAAGGTTCATTCGCTAGCCAGGAATTGGACGGTAGTTTTAAGCCTTCGAAGGTGACATTCGCGCACTGTATTTATTTATTTTTTCTCTTAACAGAAACCTTTTGACAACTTGTGAATGCTGTACATCGCACATTAAATGTCACTCGCATGCAAAATTCGATCTTTTGATTTGTATAATGCATATTACGTAAACAAAAGCTGTATTGAAATCCACTACCAAATCGTTATACATAGCAACTCTATGCGGAGCATCCAAAGCACCTATAGCGTTTGTAGTGCTTCAGAAAAATAAGTACTGAATACCTAGTGTGCAAGGCTGTGTGGTCCAGTGGTTAAAGAAAATGGCTTGTAACCAGGAGGTCCCCGGTTCAAATCCTGGCTCACTCACTGTAGTGAGACGTTGTTGTAAGTGACTCTGCAGTTGATGCATAGTTCACACACCCTAGTCTCTGTAAGTCACCTTGGATAAAAGTGTCTGCTAAATTATATAAATAAATAAATGAGTGCTTGTTTGAAGCATACAAAATATACACTAACACTAATTTTAATTTCGAAAACTGAGCCCCTCCCCCTTCAGCTCATTATCCAGAGGCAAACCCTGTTTGACATTTTTTTGTTAAATGTATCATGGAGGCACACCCTATCTCTGGTGTCACTTGAAAAGCGTGACAGGAGGAGTAGTAGTAGAGTAGTAGTAAAACTGTGACTGATAACCTGCTTGGAACGATGACTGTTAATAAAGCTTTGTTTTGCCAAAATCCGCTGCATTTGGTGCTGCTGCAATGCAAGCTTACTGTGTATAATCCAAGCAGCATCAGTTACGTGTAAACATACGTTTTTGTGTTTTTAAATTATAAAAACATGTTTTACTGTTCTAATGTATTTTTTGAATTGCATGTGAATGTTTTATTCCATTTTTGTATGGATTACCTGTAACATAATAGGATTTTCAATCAAATATAAACAAGTAATTATGGTGACATAACCAGTAAATTATGCAAATTGGTGCCAATCAAAGTTCGAACCTTCCTTCGGTGATGTGTTCCGAACCTTCAAAGGTCAAAATGTACCCTTCATTGCAGCCCTAGTTGTCATACCCACTTGTATTAAATTAGAAACCCATCCTCACAAGGGGGTATTACACAACATCAATGGTTCACTAGTTTAGTTTAGGGATAAATGTGCAAACTGTACAATCTGCCAGTACTGTAGTGAGTATTCAGTTCTCAATGGGAATGTTATGACGCAGGTCACAATTATTTAAGTACCTTATGGAGTGATTGTCATGAATATCTGGTTTTAATAGAAACTTCAGTATGCTGTATTTTTTCACTGTTTAACCCGCTAACTAAATGACTGATAAAGTTAACAGCTTTCGTTTTCCAGCAAGCCTTTTGTAAAGTAACTGTATGTTATTCACATCTTGATTAATAAATGATGACATGGGCCACATTTGGTCCAAGGAGTGCCAGGAGTTTAGGGGATGATGTGGAGATTGTAGGAAACCAGGGACTTCACTGAACCTTTAACAACATCAGAAACTGAACTGAGCATCCAAAACAAGAAGCTGGGAGACAGGAGACAGTACTCTAGGCACTCGGCTGGACAGCTGCTTGGCCAAACTCCAGGGTGTCTCTTAGAACAGAGCAAAGAGTATGCGTTTCTATTAGAAACGCAAAGGTGAAGGGAAAATAAGACAGGCACATGTCAAGTCTGACGCGTTCTTTTGTGTGTCCTAGGAAGTTAAGAGTCACAGCTGTTAGTTTTGCCAGCTTGTACAGAAAGCATAACCATACAGTGACCTTCGTGGTGCTGGGGGGGGGGGGGGGGGGAGTACAGGCTGGTAGTGACAGCAGATGAGGGGGACTGTGGTAAGCGTATCGAGACTAGTGAAAGAGAAGATTTGCTGCCAGATTTTACTGAGCAGGGACTGTTGTGATCAATTGTTTCCAAGATACTGGTTTTATTATTTTGAAGTTTTGTTCATTTGTAAGGTAGCACCTTCAGGAGGTGGCAGACTCATTAGTTTCAAGTATTGTACAGCCTACTTCTAATTGCAGTCAAATGATAACAGTTTATATAACATGGCCATAACCTTTTCAAGACCAGGATAATTGATGAGTATATGTGAAATGTAGTTGCACAATACTTTTAAAAATAAATAGCAGATAAAGAAGACCTCTTATAAAGTATATAGAAAAAAAGGAATTCATAGCTTGTAAAATTCCTCACTTTTCATAGGTTTGGTGAAGAAAAAAAAAGATAGGTGGGGTCCTCACCCTAATCAAAATGTACAATGGTGCATATGCCATTTTATATATAATATATAATCTTTTTTTTTTTTTTTTTTTTTTTTTAGGGGAAAAGTCTTGTGGGGAATTAAGATTAGTATTAAGTGTACTGCATATCACCTGCTTGTCATTACTTGTTCTAGCTAGCTGGATTTTCTGACTGCAATACTGCAGGTACCCAACATGTTTTGTTTCTGAGCTGTCACGTTGCTAGCAAAATGGTCTTGCAGTGCCAGTAGAAACCAGGAAGACTGCATAGGAAAGCAGCTAAATAAAACGTGCGGAGACTTGAACTCGCTTGACTTGTGTTGTCTTGGTATAGTTATGATGATGTATGCTTTTAAAAACTGTAGAGGCTGGCTGCAGGCTTTTAGAATGGGACCAAACATGCCTCCAACTTTAAGTAGATTAAAATGTGTTGGATGTAGAATACAAACCAATCTATCAATTTAGACATTTTCCAAACATTCATTTGTAAACCATTTTCTTCCAAAACTTCGGCCATTCAAATAGTAACTGTGGCTGAGAGCCTACCTTGAAAGCAGAAACGCATGGTTGTCCAGCACTATGATGTATTATGGATCGAAAAATGACTAGAAGATTTCTGTTGCATAGTAGTGATCAAAAGCGACTGATGCCTGAATTATCTTGAACCAAGAAGGTACTGCTACTGTGTATTGTTTTTCATAGCTGTATCTGCTGGTAAGGGTTTATATCCCATTGAGAGAGTGCTGCGTTCAGTCGGTTTTGTTCAAATGCACTGTTAATCTAATTCCAGGCCAAATGAATAGACTTAATGGCAGACAATCAGGTTTCCTTAAGTGCTACTTAAGTTGTTGAATTTTCTGTCTGGAAGATGATGTACTGTAGATGAAAGAATACACCAGTGTTGCCGTGCAACATATTTAGCGTAGGAATCTGTGTTTGTATGATTTATGTTTAGTTAATACATGAAGACTGGGTGTCCTGTTATATGGGAAGACATTGCAGTTTTGAGCAGCCCGAACCCCAAACTGCAGGTGATTTGTACAGTAAGATACACACAACATTAACTTGCTGATATCCCAGAAAACATTGTTGCTGTTTAGTGGGGCTGATTTTAGTTTTGTTTTCATTCCTGATAGTTACAGCGCTCCTGTCTTCTACTTCAGTGCCTCTTCAGTGACAGTTAAAAACTACCTGGCAGACTCTTGCATTGATTTCTAAAGCTTCTCTGTAGCAGAGAAGGGAACAGTAAATTGTTAACTTTATAGCAACCTGCACAAAAAAAAAAAACACTTGCATACATACACAGAGTTGTAACCTCGACCATTCTGTGTGAATAGAACAGTTGTTCAAGCAATGGCTGCAGATTTAGAGAAAGTCTTGCTTGTTAAGGCAAAGGACACAGGATGCTATTTGAAATACAGAAGTACTGTGGTATGTGTAGGTTTTCCATACCTTCTGTATTCATCACAGTTTCCTTGGCTATAGCAATATGGAGCTGTACTGTATGCCTAACCCATACCCGTCAGCAATCTCTGAACCATTGTAGCAATGTCTATGTACATGGCCTTGGCTGCAGTGCATATCAATACTGCACTGCAGTGACGTCCCTGCCGGCTGTGCGTCTCAAAGCTCTTGGTACCTCCAAGCGCCCGCTAGGGTGAAAGGGTGTCCGTGTAGGATTCCTTGTGCCTCATGTAAATGTCACGTTGCCCAAGCGAACATTCAGTGATTGCTGGCCAGTACTAGCTTGGGTATTGGATCGAAATAGAAAGTGCTAATCTTGGTTTATCTCTGTCTTGGGCACTCAGCCCAGCTGTTTGTGGATCCATCGGAAAGACCTCGCTGGCGGCTGTAAGAGAAAAGGAGATTGGGGGTATATGACAGCTGTGCTGTATGATTATTTAGGTCAGGTTTGATTTATCTCATCTTGGAACGCAGCAAAGTTTACAAACAGATTTTGTGAATTCCATGGAAATGTTGAATGGGATTTGTCCATTACTCTCCGTACATTTAGTTATGTCTTTATCTATATTTTTACTTCTATTTATTTGCTCATTGTTTTCTTCTACTTTGCATTCCCTTTTATCACCAGTCTTCTCTTTCTGTCTTGCATATGCACCAGCACAGCAATTCACATGTTTGTCAGTAAGCGAGAACCTAAAGGATTGACTGAAAACATGACCATTCTACCATTACAAAAGATAGACATGCATTTTTAGGTAAAGATGAATACCTCCTGTAATTCCTTATTTATAGAAACTGAAAAGAGAAAGGAATAAGGTGTTTGTGTACTTCAGATCAAAAAGAGATTTTAAATTAAAACACATTTATGTTAGATGGGGAGAAAAACACAACTTCTGTTTTGCCATTGATTACATGTATTGGAAATTTCACCAAACTCCAGCTAGGTTTAAAATGTAACTGAAGCTCATATCGGAATCAGTGTTACATGAACAGGCTGTTAGGTCTGACATTTCAGTTCCACTGGCTGACTTCCTTGTAAGTTGACTAGTCTGCTTGTTTCAACTCACTAACAGCTACATATAGATATCCGTACATTTGCATACATATAACAAATTCAAAGGTGAGGAGTGAGGTGTTTTTTGTCTTTTAGATTTCTGGACTGTTGCAACACCTGACGACCAAACCATTCTCTCAAACTCTTCTATTCTGTTTACTGTCACTATCTTTGTTCTATTAAGCATCAGATTCCAGAGGACAAAGTACCTTTTTCAACAAAAAAATAAAAAAAAACAATGTACTTGGTTTTACGTTTGAATTACAAAAAGCTCTTTTTAGAAATGATTCAGCAGCATGCAGTAGCAGGATAAGAGGTTCCTTCTGTATTTAGTACTGTGTGACCTACTATACAGACATACGGCATCTGTATATCCCCAAATTATGATGCACTCGATAACGTGCTAAATAAGACCTTTAGTGAGTTCTCTGTTAAACCGGGCTGCCATACACTGCTGACAATTTGCACCACGCATCGAAACTATCTGATTGCATTTTCCCACTGCTTAGACATTTAACAGCGATATTAACAATAATGCCTCTCATGTCTGGCTTAGGGAACCCCTGTCTAGTTTTTATAGGACAATGAGTCTCATTAAAGCAGTACTAGGATTTCAGATTGGGGTCCTGAAATCCATACCCAAACCGTATGTCCAGGTAACATTTTCTCTGATTGATTTGTTTATTGGCCTCTTTGTTTCTTGCTCTCCAGTGAACCGTCACAACCACCTGAAGGACTTCATGCTGGTGGTGTCCATTGTGATCGGGATAGGCGGCTGCTGGTTTGCCTACATCCAGAACCGCTACTCCAAGGAGCACATGAAGAAAATGATGAAGGACCTGGAGGGGCTCCAGAGGGCAGAGCAGAGTCTGGACGACTTGCAGCAGAAGTGAGTCAATGGGGGGATATATAGGGGCAGATTCGGTGTGACCGCGGCACGTGAAAGGGCCTCCAATTCTTGGGAATGTCTATATAAAATTAACAGTAAAATCAGATTACGAGTGATCTGTATGAGTCTCCAGTAAACATTTGGAGACGATTCAGTGCAGAGTTTACCATGTACAGTGTGAATCGGGTCCAAGGGTTCACATTTTCCAAAAAGGCAAGGCTACAGAAACTCCAAGTGAGCAACAGCAGGGGTGTTTAGTATATGGAGTCTGTACGCTTCCAGAAAAGGTGGGGGCAGAGCGTGCACATGGACCGTGTGAACGTATAGAGAAGCCTTCACAAACTGCTGTGTTAGAGTACAGTCTTTTGAGGGAGAGTGGTGTGGACAGCAGCAAAGGGCCTTAAAGTGAGTGTATTGCCCTTTATCGGAGAATGTGTTAGTGGGAAAAGCTATAGAGAGATGGTAAATGTAGAGCAGCCTTACTTTATATCAGTAGCAGGATAGAGAAGAGAGCTCAAGTGTGTGGAGTGGGTTGTAGCTTTATAGAAGCAGATAGCCCATAAGTGACTGTGAGTGCACAGCTGCCTCCTATGAGAGACAGCAGTAGATTAGATAGCCTGTGAGTGAGGACTAAGGCATTCAGTCTTGTAGGGCACAAGAGTCTTGATCCGATCAGAGGTAGTAGGTCTGATTTACAAAGCTTTCTTACAGTAGCCACCCATGGCAGAAATATATTCTGTATCTTAATTGTAATTTTTTCATATTTGTTTGATTGCCCAAGTTCAGGACTGAAAGACCACAGCACTGAGACTGATGTTTTGAAGTTGTCTTCTGATTCCATTCCCAGGCCCTGTCTTAGCCTTGCTCACTTGCTGCTTTACACCCCACTTCGTGTGGTACCCAGTCAGCACTTTCCATGGAGAGACGTGTACTGCTGGAGGCAGTGTTGGCTCTGTTAACTACAGATTTGCAACCCACATAAATGGGTTAGTGCCATAAAGTTGCAGGCATTTACTAGGTTATAACAGTTTCAATTTCATGCCGTGCGAGTTTCCTGCAGATTGTTTTGATATTATTAGCACGTTTTTTTTCCCCCGGATACTACTGAAGCGGTAACTGATATTATATCCATGTAAAGACCTCATTTTTTGTGTGCATGATTTCTAATCCCTTACTGTAAGTCATCTCTATAGAGCAGTACTCTCAACCAAAGAAATAAGGAAATATTTATACATTTTGATAGTTTGTGGTTAACAGTGTAGTATGTTGAGTCATTTATGTGTGTGTGTGGAAGGTTCTTGAAACTCGCTGCTTGCCGTAGTTAGGCTGTGTGTAGTGGCTTTGCAAGGCTGCAGATAAACCAGTGTGTTTGTGAATGGATCGTCCCTGTCTTGGTTAATACACAACAGTCCTAATACATAGAATTGAAATGGATGTTTTTAACGCGTGCTGAACACTTAGCACTGTCACATTAAAAAAAAATATATATATATCCATACCTTTTAAATTACTTGTAATATTTCATAATATTAAAACAGTATTTAAATAAAACCTGTTTCTACATTGTAACATTATAAAATTGGATAGCAAATGGATGCCACTGTAGTTTCTTGTAATTGAGGCAAAAGGGTGAATAAGGGATGTCCGTTAAACTTGAAATGACTTTCGAGGCTTCATTTGAATTGTACAGTATGTAGCATTCATAACACAGCGCTACATGACACAAACTGCATGCACAGTCATTCAAAATCTCTTCGAAAGCAATAAATAACAAAGCAAATTGAAAGAGAAAAAAATCCAATGCATTGTGGGATGTGTAGCCATTTATAACTTTTAGTTCTAAGCAATTTATTTATTTGGTATAGTAGCAAATGTTATGACACCACGTTTGACAAAAATGTTATATGATGTCATTCTTGTGTGTATCCAGTGTCATGAAGACTTTTTATGAAGGTGTGATGAGTGCTGCCGTGTCCAATTCAACTAAAGAGTTACCAAAACAGAAGTCAATTATCTTTTTGTAGTGGTTTTAAATGTCTTCAGTTCCAACTTTGTGTGTGTGATACAGTACTGGTGCCTCTTTACCATATTAGTCATGCTCACATGCAACCTTAAACTGAGCTATTCAAACCCAACACCTTCTTCTGACATTCCATTGAGCAGCTGGTATCTCTTCCCTACAGCCATGAGTGACTGTTACCTGGAACCTTGGACTTTCACAGTGTTTGTCAGGCTGGGTTTTACAGCACTAAGAGTGGAAAGAATGTGTTGAAGTTATGGCATTCCCTCAATGTGTTTAGACCTAAACACTGGCCGTGTACCGTATTACAGGGCTCATGGGGGAACACAGCTGACAGCAGCCACCGGGGCATGTCCCAAGCTTGCACACTGTTTAATAGCTTATTATCCAGCAGGGTTGTATAAGCTGTAGTGTTGGAAGAAATCCTATAAGGAAAGCTTAAAATTGCCTGTATTTGGTTTGGTAACAGATTTTTAATAATCAATATTTATTTTATATAGCTCCTGTCATAGTGGACTGCTATCACAAGCACTTTACAAGATAGTGGGAAACAATAGGTGAAAGAAAAAAATCGAGCCCTAGTTATGTTTTCAGGATAGCTGAAAATAAACTTGCAGTTAACATTTGTCCTTACCTGGTGGTGTGGGACTGAAGTACAGAAGGTCATTAAACTCTGTCCTGGACCTCATAAATAAGTAGTGAACAGCTGACTCAATTACATTTGGTTATGAGTGTGACCTAATGTTTTGGTTGTGAAATTCTGAAACTAAATGCATGTTACATTTCTTTTACAGGTCTATTATTTTACAGGTTAATTCTTAAGAGTGTCTTCTTACAAGACGTCGTTAGCAGCGTAGTCTGGTTTTTGTTTTCAGCCACACAAGGCATTAAAACCTGTGATGAAAGTCATCAAGGTAATAAAACAATGGCTGCAAAGGTGAAAATCTACAAGCCAGGAAGGAAGCTGAGGAAACCACAAGCTTGGAGTTTAACTCTTTTCCATCTTGAACACTCCTACAGATGTAGTTCGTGCTACGGTTTCATAGCAAGCAGAATATGTGTTTTAATAACCTTTCTAACCTTCGTTCTACTGTATGGGCAATCATCTGCAGTCCCACTAGTGTGCAAACTGCAAATAAAGTTGTATCCTAGGGGGAGGCAGGCTGAAAAATGGGCTGTGGATTGCATTCAAAACCAGAGAATGCCTTGTTTAGCCATCCTTTAACTCATTAGAAATCCGGAATAATAGATCAATGGCATTTACGAGTTTGTCAAAATTCCAGATTCCAGCAGATGTTTCTAAGTGTCTTTTGCTGTAAGAGATACTTTACAAGCAATTTCACACCGTGTGAGCACAGTAAGACGTGCCTACACATTAACGTAAATGCTGTCAATTCTATTGGATATGAGATTTGATTGCAAGTTGCCGTAAGGTTTTAAAGTTGAGGGAAAGTGATTGCAACCATTTTAGTAATCTCTCGCCGATAGATGAAAATCCTGGCTAGAAGGATATATAGGAGAGTGTTGTACTCACACTTAGTCTCTTAGAGCTAGGTTGTGTCAGTAAACTCATGATGTCTCACCATGGATGTAGAATCTCATGAGATTGTAGTCCACATGCTGGAGATACAAGTCATGTAACTTTATTGTACATAATGCTAACACGTATAATCTGGTGGTATATCGATTTTGTGTTTGCATCATTAGGCGGGATTTATGTTACTCGTAACTTGTTTTATAGTAACCTGTATGAAAATTGATAGTTTCCAAAGTAGATTTGAATGTTTGTGCATCATTTGATTGTTGTCCTATTTTAAAGTACCATGCGATCATATTTGCTCATAGCAATAACTTTTCTTTTGTGACTTCCGGCTTTGCAGTGCTGGTTCAGTCTCGTCCCTGGCAGATATATTATGTATGAATGAGTGAAAAGTAAATCTACTTGAGAGATCTGAAGGGCAGGGGTCAGGGCTGGGGGCCTAAGCAGGATTTTGAGTCGACCAACATTTTCCAGCACAAACACCCAGATCACGTTACTGCCTGCCCTCTGCATTGCCAGCACTGGGTTTCTCTCTCTGCAGCACAGAATGGACAAAGGGGCACCCTTGAGGTGAGAAGCAGGTATTGTACCAAATGTTCTTATTTGCTCCCATTAAACGTTTAGCAAATTTTGCACCATCATTTCCTATATTCCTTGTCAAATAGTTTGTTTGCACTAACATGTGCAGTACTTCTCTATTGAATTTAGCATGTTCTTTGATCCACTTTGATGGGGTTTACATTGAATTGCATTGACCATTTATCATAAACCTAAAAGGTTTTAGCTTCTTTCATTACTGGTTTTATATATTTCCAATTCCTAATCAAGCACAAATTAACTTGCAGAAAGGCTTCAATAAGATAACAAATTAAGTAGTTTCAGAGTCTTAGACTAAAAAATAATTCATTCAATTAGATTAGCAGTCTGCTATTTTGTGTTGACTGATCTTTCCTATAATACTAGAACAGTTAATAATACATAATACATTCTTTGTACTTCTCATTCAGAAGGAAATAATGTAGCATACTGCTGTGCTGCAATCTGTCCCAGAAAATGTGTGGTGAGTTTGGAGTTCATGTTCAAGGTTTGGATCGTATTCAGTGTTGTTGAAGGAGGGTGAGGAGGGACAGGGTGTCTGAAGTGGTTCATGTACAGCCTATTTGGAGCCTGCTGCAGTTCCAGTTTAGAGGACTTCACTCCTCTTTATTTAGAAATGTTTCAAGCGGCAGTGGGTATCGGATGTCCTCTGTGTCATGCACTGGAGAAGGTCCAGCCTGTTGATCCCTAATCCCCTGATTACATAGAAGGGTACACTGTAGATCTGGCTCATGTGCCCTTAATGCAAGCTTGTGTGTCCCATGTGCATTCATTCTTATATCCCTTGTTATACAGAGCTCTCTCGCAGCAAGTCAGCAGCATGTGAGACTCATGTGTAATCCATTGTAGCTAGAGGGGGTTTGGAATTGTATCAGGTTTTTCATCCCTCATTACATACAAAGAATCTGGTGCAGATTGCAGTTGGGTATCTGCTAAACTGTCAATGGGTATCTTGACTGAATAGTGTTCGGAGAAGCATATAATAAGATTTGTACGTGTTTATATTTCAATTTAATTTTACAAGATGTTGCTGTACTGTTTAATGTGGGCTATTTTGGATGTGTGTAATGTTGTATGCAGATATCTGAACTAGCACAAGTTTGATCAAGTAGCAGAATTCTAATTTTACAATTACATTTTTTTGCACAAGATGTAACTAATGAGGGTGTGACCTATTTTGATATGTTTGCAGTCTGTTTGGAGTTTAAAATCTGTTCAGAATTCTGGTTTTGTGACCCAGCACACAACACAATAATAAATGTCTCTTTCCCTCGCTGGCCTGTACAGGCGGTCTGTTTTCTTGTGTCTTTGTGGACTCAGACCCTTTGTGTCTCTCTCTCTCTCCCCAGGTTGCAGATCGCCCAGGAGGAGCACCGCACTGTGGAGGTGGAGAAGGTAACTCTGGAACAGAAGCTGAGAAACGAGATCAACTGTGCGAAGCAGGAAGCCCAGAGACTGAAGAAGCTGAGGGAGGGGACTGAGAACGAGCTGAGCCGGCAGAAATATGCAGAGGAGGAGCTTGATCAGGTACAGCACAAGCTCTGCTGTGGTTCTAGCACAGTACAGGGTGAGTGAGCGGTACAGCATTACACTCAGGAAAACATGAAGTACGGCAGGGGCAGTGTTTCTTAACCCTAGTTCTGCAATAGGACAGTGATTCTTAACCTAAGTCCTAAAACACTCCCAGTAGTCAGAGTTTTGTCTCCAAAGGTCGCCACCTATGATGCAAGGTATTGTCCTTTCCACCATGGTCTACTGTTGCTTCTAAACAATCTCTATTGCCTCACAGGGTTGGCACATTGTCTTGTGTGGCTAGCAGGAACACACGTAGATTTTTTACAATGGTTAAAACAGACTTGTTTGTTTAATTTACATTTCAATTAGATTTTACAATATTTCCCAGTACTGTATAAGGTGGGCTGTCTGGGATTTGCATAATGTTGTATGCAGATATCTGAAACTGTGCAAGTTCTGTCAAGCAATATAATTATGTGGATTTGTATGCTCATGTGTTTTCCCGTAAGCAGCGTCTGCTTCAGGAGACTGTCAGTCTGGCAGAATTACAGTTGGCCTCGGGTAGATCAAGTCTGATTAACATTGTCTTTTGGGGTTAGTGCTTTCTTAAAACAAACAACTGGCTTCTGAGTATTTCAGAAATGTTTTGAGAATTGCCTGAGGTATGTTCTTAGGCTTCTAATGTGACCATATTTGACTTTGGGAGTAAGATTTGAAGATGGTGGTTAACTTGCTAGAATTCTGTCTCTGGTTGGACGTGTTGGAGCACATAGTGGCTTTAAGATGAACTAATAATAACGTTTTATGGGTATGACAGTAAATAACCACAATACAGTTTATGTTCACATGCTATGAAAGCCCTGTAGAAACAAACATAGATAAATTGCAGTGTAAGTGCACTTGTAACTTCAGTTAGAAGGTTATCTACCAGCCAAGTGATACATTTACTTGGACCAATATAACAAATGATGTAAAAGAGGTCCATACAGAAATTGTTTTCAATATATCATTTAATGAAAGAAGGGCTTCCAGTCCAAATGCCCATTACATTTAATTTGTAGGTCTCCTACTATTTACTTTTCTTGTATGTTTATCAAGGTTAAATTCTACCAGAACTCATACACACACTTTTATAATCCCAAATTCGTCACAAGGACGTTATTTCGAAAACAGAAAGTTACATCAGCAATACTATTTAGAGTAAGAACAGTTGGTTGTGGATGTAATAGCGAATGGTATTATCCTTGCAGAGCTGCGTTCCCTGAGTGGAGCTGTGGCTGGGGTAAGCAATGGCTGAGTGTTCATGACTCAGCAGCACGTAGGAAGTAAACGACAGTGAGCACTCCGCCACACTTTACATATGTTATCAAGGTCGGGACACTTCATGGGAACCTGTCTGGCCTTGTTACTAGAGCTGCAAGAACAGATTATTTGATTATCTGGATTGAGCTTTCCACAGGCGCTGACGTCGGGTGAGGATCATTGGTGTTGAGTGGGCAACCATTCAAAGTGAAGAAACAGCTGCTTGATTTGTGTGGATTGCTGTTCTCCACAGAGTCTAAGAAAAGAAAAGCAGCAATCAACACAAATCCAAGCAGCTGTTTCTTCTTCAACACCAGTGAACTTCACCTGATCGTCGGCACCTGATTTCTGAGACTGGCTCAATCTGTGTCGAATAGTTGCATCACTACTTGTTACACAGGAGCATGTTGATGTAGTAACGCACTGTAATATGTTAGCAGCTGTGAGAAATGCTAACCAATAGACCCTCTCCACCCCTTCCCCTAGTTAGTAGTTATTCCTCTTTCACATACACTTTCTTTTTTCTGCTTTTCATTTTATGGCTTTTTAAAATAAATCCATCGCACTATTCTCTCCAACAGCAGGGTGGGGTGGGGTGGGGTGGGGGGGTGGGTGAGTTTAAAGTACTTTTCGGACACCCAGGTTAAATACACAGCATTTAACACACACCCCCAACACCATATCTCTTTATGGACCAATTGGTTGTCTACAGGAAGAGAGAACAACAAAAGACTGTTGTAAGCTGTTGCCAATTCAGAAGAATAGAGTACAATAAATAACCAAAATGAAACAAATGATATCACAGTAATCAATCCAACCCTGCTGAAGGGGTTCAAGCAAATCACATTTGTGTTTTTTTTGTAGGTGCGGATGGCCCTAAGGAAGGCAGAGAAGGAGCTGGAGTCTCGCTCTAGCTGGTCTCCTCCAGAATCTCTGCAGAAGTGGCTGCAGCTTACCCATGAGGTGGAGGTCATGTACTACAACATCAAGAAGCAGAATGCAGAGCGCCAACTGCTGACCGCCAAAGAGGGGGTGAGTGGAGGCCATTGGATCAAGGGATCCAGCACTTGTTTCCACCCTTCATTAATGGACATGCGTTGGAGTCTTTTGCCATCGCTTCTTCCAGCCCAGGAATGCCATTCTGTGCTCAGTTTCTGGAAATTGTGTCCCAAGATCTGTAGAACATTCTGTTTTAAGATTTTAGTAAAACCCAGCATTGCTTGAAATTTAGTTTGCAGTTCTACTGGAGGTGTTTCTCTTAATTTCCAGGGTCAAGAAGAAAAAAATCATTTTTTTAGGAATTATTCTTTGGAGTCTGTGTCGAATACTTCTACAGACTGCTACAGGGATAACATATTGTACTCCCTGATAATACCGCCCAGAGTTCCTTTGTGTGTACCAGTATTTCAATTATGGGGGGTATGGCTGTGATTTGTTTGGTAAGAAATGACTGGCTCGTGTTCCATTTGTCATACAGCAGTGAGGTTCAGGTATTTTGTTCTTTACTAGGCTGAGAAGATTAAAAAGAAGAGGAACACGTTCTTTGGGACGTTCCATGTTGCACACAGCTCCTCGCTGGATGATGTCGACCATAAAATCTTGTCTGCAAAGTAAGTGTCTTGAAATAGTCCAGCCTAGTTTTCTTTGAACAGTAGTGCACTGAATAGCTTAAGTAGGAAATAGCCCAAGCAGTGGCGATGAGAGACTGCCCACAGTGCCCGATGAACATGCCTCAAGCCTTTCCTGGTACAGACCCTCTTAAAGGAAGAATAGTTCTCCATGCCCATCCAGTACTTGGTCTCTACGTTTGAGGTTGTCTGCAATGGTGCCCAGTCAATTATGTGCTTCAGTTCCCAAACAGATGAATGAACTGGTGTTAGATATATTTAGGCTCTCGGCTGGGAGCAGATGTTGCAATTCTTGTGGCACAGGAAGTAAAACCAAATTACATCAAGTTGGAGAGTAGAATAGAAAGCAGCTCTCTCTCCTTTTTCTCTCTCTCTCTCCCTCTCAATATCCTCTCTTATCTCCCTCCCCCAGGCAGGCGTTGAGCGAGGTGACAGCCACCCTAAGAGAGCGACTCCACCGCTGGCAGCAGATTGAGATGCTGACCGGCTTCGCCATTGTCAATAACCCTGGCCTCCCCACACTGGCCTGCGCTCTGAACTTGGACCCCAGCTTCATGGGGGGCCGCCCCACTCCCCAGCACTTTATCATGACCGACGACGTCGATGATATGGATGAGGAAATGATGTCTCCTGGCACCCTCCAATGTAAGAGATTACACAATACAATGGGATTAGGTATGCCTGGCATTATGCAATACAAGTCGATGAACAGTGATGTACAGTTAATATTTCAGCGAGAACCAGGAGGTTACACCTAATCAAAGCATTTTTGAGAAAATATGCTGGTAAAATTGCTTTGAGGTTTTTAATTTCCTGACGTGTGCTGAATGAATCATTATAGGGCAGCTAGCTCTTTAAGGTAATTATATATAAATATATATGTGTGTGTGTGTGTGTATATTTATATATATATGACAGTGTGGTGCAGTCATTAGGTAGCTCTAAAGCAAGCTAAAGAAAAGCATTGCATCAAGCAAAGCCCTTTAAAGCTCCTGCTGAATGAATACAAACTAACACTGTGACAAACAGGTATCCATAATGATATGATATTTTTAGGGTTTATGAATTTTTGTAATTTTTTTTTATTTAAGATTTAAAAGAAAATCAAGTATTTAAGACTATTTACTTTTCATAACTGATGTTTGGCTTCCTTTTGGTATAGTATCCACAAATGCCTTAAAACAGTGAAACGTTGTATCTGTAAAACTCATTTTTAATTCAGATAGCTTTTTGTGATGTGTTTTTTTAAATTGTTTTTCAAATCAGAATATGAAGATTTTACACTATAAACTAGATACAGAAACAAGGTAAACACAAACACTTTGATAAAAATAATGGTAAAAGGCCTCATCCAGGGAAATTCATGAATTAAGTATAATCTCCAAGCCAAGCGTTCATGTAGCTTCAAAATTCTGTCGGACATCCAGTCATGTCATTACAGCACATTGGATCAGGGTGCTTTAAGGACATATTTGTAAAGTGCATTTATCTGCTGGCCAGATTTGTAGATTAGCTACGAAGAGTTGAATGACACTATTTGGAGAATAGGACACTGAGCTGTCAGGGTCCCAAGTTCAGTTTTATACCAGCGAGTTCTTGATCAAAAGGCAATCCCATCTGCCAGCTGGAGGTGTCAAGGGCTACATGGGATCTTCAGAGTGAACATCACCCCATGAAGAGTAGGAGTGATTCTCCAGGCCAGCGCTGGAGCACATTGTGCATGCATGGGAAAGCTCAGAGCTGCATCTGCAGAAGGGTTTAGTATCAAGTGCTGTCAACTGTGCATTTCATTTATCAGAAAGAATTCATTTTGCTCGTCTGATGTTTTCAGGTTGTACAAGTTTAACCCTTGACTGCCACCCATTACATTGTTTCGTTTTCTTTTTTGGCTGTTTATTTTTGATTAATATGTAAAATGACCATAAAGGTGAAAGTGATTCACCTGTGTACACAGCCACACAAAGTTCTTTGCCTTCCTTGTCTCCTTTCAGTTCAAGTACTATGCATCCATGAGAGCTTTCCCATGTGAACAAAGCAAAACCACTCTGCCAAAGTGGCTATGGAGACAAATCATATTGGCTACTCATCTCTCAATTGTTTATTGGTAAAGTCATCTGTCAATCAAATTTGATACGCGACTGCTAGTTCAGCCAATGAAAACTGAGTGGTAACCAGTGGTTGAATAGGAATTCATGTTCTTGTAAAATAAACAACATATAGATACAATACATAATATTCGCTATACTACATGGTGGCATTCATATAAGGTTTAAAACCTTAGCAGTGGACGCAATGCTAGAGAGTTGAACTGGTAGGAGAGAACAACCGCAATTTGCCAGTTCCTTTACAAGTAAGTTAATGAAAACATTCAAGGTTAATTTAAAGGAAATCATTACATTTTAAAGGGGAAACTCCAATCTTTTTGCATTACTCCAGCTGGACGTACATGGCACCACGGCAGTCAAGTGGTTAAACACAGTAACGTGTGTGTGCCTAGATTACTTGAACTTGTTACAATCATTAACCCCTTTTTCCTCCACCTCCTGTTGTTCCTGTCACGTGATTGGCTGACACCAGACGCAGCCTGGTTGATGGACCGCCAATCCAGTGATCACTGGCCAATCAGCTCAGAGAATAACTCCCTGTGGAAATATCCGGGTTTGGATATTCATTTGTTCAGTTCCCTCCCACACATTTTAACAGTCACGCCTGTAGCCACAAAGAGCACCTAACATTAGCGGGTCTTATTTTCAGTGACAGTTGTGTTGTGGAGTGGGAGGAAGTGGGTTCAACTGCATTTATGAAGTTACTAACCATTTTACAGTCTTCTTTCTAGATTTGAAATGCTTCGCCTCTTTTCTTCCAAGCAGCACCCCCTTCACAGCTCCGTCACTAACGATCACAACTGTCCTTGTTTCTGTTAATGGGGTTTGCTTGTACTATTTTTTTGTTTGTTCTTCTCAAGCTGAAGTGTGTAGAGGGTTCTCAATGTGAGTTACATAGAACATCACTGGAGAGGAGGAGGAACCATATGTCATAGCAAGGAGTCTGTTTCGGAATTAAGCTAGAAACCAGCTAAGCGACTAAGTCTATATACCTTTTCCAAATCAGAAAACAATATTCAGGGTGCATCTGAGCCCAGTGGTCAGTGAAGAACCAAATAAAGCTTAATAAATAGTGCATTCGTTGTTTCACCAAGGCAGGGATCCTGTGCAGACGACATCTTGAAGTGATTAACGAATGAGGAAGTAGTGTTGAAAAAAAATAGCGATAGTGATGGTACTCAAACTAAATTAGCTGGATTTTAGAAACATTTACTTGCAAAGATTTTCTTTGATTGTTCACATTACAGTCACACCTTTTAAAACTTTCATTCTAGCTGTTGGTGCCAGTCGTATAAGTTAGAACTGGATTACATAAGAAGGGTATGTTTTGTTCTCTTGCTTCCCTCATTTGTATCTATCTCTCTCTCTCTCTCTCTCTCCATCATCTCTGCAGCTCCCAGTATGATGTCCCTGCGGCAGCGGCACATCGACCCTCAGCTGGCAATGGGCTCTCAGAGGTTGGTAGAGGGTTATGTCCCGGGTCAGCAGGGCGAGGGCAGCCTTTACCAGACCAGGACTAGGGCTTCCCTGCGGCAAGCTTGCAGTCACTCATTCGGGCAGTTTGAGGCTTCTGGACCCCCCCCTCACCCTTCTTCTGCTCCCTCGCACCCCTCCATCTCCTCTTCTTCCTCATGTGGCTCCTCCCCTGCCCATTCTGTCTTCCTCCATCCCTCCCTCCATTTCCAGCCCCTGGACACAATTCCAGACCTCCCCCCTCCGGACATCACCTCTGGGGTGTACCAGCGATCCGACAGCTTGGGGTATTCTTGTTTTGGATTTTTTTTTTAACCTGCATGAATGGCATATGGGTGGTTTTTGGTTTGGTTTTAATTGTTTGTTCTTTGAGTTGCAGTGTTTCATTTTACTAGTCTAGTCTTTTCGATGAAATGAATATTTTAGAGTCCTCCCTTGCATTATTATTTCTGCACTCGAAACAGGTCAGAGCGAGAATAGATACAGCCCCATGGCATGAAGTAGGGTTGTAACAATTATCAGTCATGACTTAAGTTGGAGACATTTTTAGTTTCCTGCTTTTACCCACTTAAAGAAGTTAAATTGTATTGGCTGGTGATTTATTATTAATTGGAAGTAGGATAGGGTTGAACTCTTGCAGAAGTGATGGAAAAAGTTCAGCATAGGTGAAGTGTAAGATTGCAGTGGAAATTTGAGGTTCATTTATAAGACTGGAATTGATGTATTAGTCATGTGTTGCTGTAAACATGTTATAGTTTTATTTAATTAAAGACAGAACCTGTTTTCATAAATATCCAGACATCTCGTACAGTGAAGGTGCTCATATGTCACACTTATATATAGAATACTGTATAGGGTGCTGTATGATACAAGCTGATGCTCAAGGAGTTGCTTTGTCACTATCTTTTTTTTTTCTTTTTCAATAATTAAACATGAATAATTAAATGGTATAGCCAATTTGTGACATCATTTCCTTCCGATACAAACCATCTGGTAGAAACTATCTGACAAAGACATTTCAGCAAATCAGGGTCTACTGTATGTTATAGACATATCTATAGAACCACTTATCCAGTTGTGATGGCACTTGGTAAGGACATTCCTTGACAAGTTACTGAGAGAATTGGAGACTCCTTCCATGCAGTTGTGCAGTTAAGCATTCTTCTGGTGGTCCTGTTCCTGATGGGTTGTTTTCCAGGTTGATGGGCAGCTATCAGTTTCAGAAAACTTGTTTTGAGATACACCTGCAAAACTAACTTTTCAGAGTCTTCATTACAAACTGTGATGCTGATCGCAGTACCTGTGTGTAGCACAGGATAGCATATTATAGCAGTGAGCTTTAAAACTATGGTTCAAATTATTGTCCTTATGTTATAAATAGCCAGGGTTCAGAACATTACAGTGAGAACGGGATCAATAGCATTTTTTTAAGGGCGTTAGTCTGATCTGAGATTTTGGTCCAGAGAATAATGTGAATATTCCTCATTCGGTATGGATTATCCTCCTTTTTCCTCCCTGTGTTTTGGATTGTTTTCTCCCACCTCTCCTGTTTTGTTCCCCAAATGTTGTCTTTCTCTGTCCTGCCCTTCTTGCCTCTCTGCTCGGCTGCTTCTCCCGGCCAAGCCCCCTCCCTTGAGTCTTCATTGCTAACTAGTGTGGTGTTCAAAATGGGACAATCTGGTGGTGCAAGAAAACCTTGAAGATAAGAATTTTGAATTCTTGCGCAAGTTGTCCAGAACAAATGCCTCATCCATAACTTTTAAAGACACAATCATAGCATTTCAGATAGCAAAATAAGAAGCCTGCAGTGAAAGCATAGTTGAAGTATGTGTCTGCTTGTTCAGTAGTTTCTTACAGATGTTAAAATGCTTTTTGTACGATTCCAAATCTTTATTCTAAATGTTCATTTTATTTTGAACAAAACAAACATTTTTATATAAATCTTTATTCATTTAGACACTTCCGGGTGAAATCTCCTCCACCCCCCTATCTAGAACCCTTAAAGAAGCCAGCAGCTAGGATTGTACAGACTCACTTAACCAGTTTAACTGACCCAACAGAGTAGCCCGCATCTGACCTAAGGGATAAGATTGAAAGTAGTTTTACCGCAGATGCCTGCAGCAGCGCCTTTAACCTTAAGTTTGACTTGTGAATGGGCTTTTTCCAAAGGGTTGCTGTGAAATGTCTGTAAATATTTGTAAGTGCGTGTGTGTGAGAGTTTAAACAAGACCTTCTCTTTCTCCCTGCCCCCCCCCCCATGTTTTCTCTTCCTTTTCACTTAGGGATCTGAACCGCTCCGACTCAGACTCCTCCCTTTCTCAGCTTAGCGAGCAGCAGCGGCTCTCCAGTTCCTTAGGTTCAGGCTTCAAATCTTACCCCATCAAGCCCGCCTCTCTGTTCCACGGTGCCCCTGCCAGGGCCGAGGAATCAGCCAGCGCACATAGTCACACTCCCAACGGCGGCAACCGCATCCTCGAGGCAGGGACCTGGCCGGAGAGCATTTCCGACAGCCCGCTGTTAAAAAAGAAGGTGCATGGTCAAGGGATGGAGAAATCAGCCAGCTTGGGAGAGATCAACAACGCTCTGGCAGGGCTGTCCCAGTCCGAGTCCTCCCGGTCACTCAGCCCCACTTCCACTGAGCCTGACACTCCCTCCCCGACTGGGGAAACCAAGCAGGAGGCTTCCATAAAAACCAGCCGCATCCCACAGCTCTCCACTAAGAAGAGCCCACTGGAGGAGGACAGCGGTTCCACCGGTGAAGACACAGACACAAACGTCAGCCGGAAGAAACACACGTTCAAGATATTTAAGAAACAGAAGAAGTAACGTGTTTCAGAATTTCACATGACAAAGGGGTTATGTTTTTATTTTTATTGTTTGTTTTTTTTTTTTTTTTTTTTTTTTTTTATGTAGAGATAGAAAGGTTGATGGGGGAAAAAAAAAAACTTTATTGCGAGATATATAAATGGCCGGTTTGTAGCGGCTGAAACACTGTCTTTGAGATTTGAGGGTCCTTGTACCGAGGAACTGAAAGAAACTAGGGAATTATTTTGGGGAGTTGTAACGTGCTGTTTATTCTGCAGGAATCTGTGCCAGTCTTTTCCAAGTTTAAGGGAAAATGAATGCCCCAAGTTTGGTTCTAAATTAATTTTTGAGTACATTTTTTAGGTTGCATGTCTTTATTTAATTTTTTTTATTGTGATTGATGCAGTGGGTGTTTGCTTGCTTTTTGTCGTTTTTCGCTTAACAACCAGCACAGAAAAATACAATTTGTCAGAGAGGGGCGTTCAATATTAGTGAGACAACAAAAAAAAAAGAACAGACTATTACTGAATCTCTCCATCAAGAGTAATCGGACAGTGTTTAACGCAGTATCTTGTGGTGTACTGTATCTGATTAGACAGGAATCTAACCTAGAATGTCATTAAAATTCAAACAAAGCAATTTACATTTAATGGGAGGACAAACTCCGGCTTCGAACTGGGGGGGGAGAGGTGCTAAGTTATTATAATTTTTTTGCTTAAGAATTCATTAAACCTAAATTTGGTCTTAAAACAAGAAACTGTGCCCGTATGAATGCTCAACGTCCAGTATTTGTGTATTGCATTGGGAAATTATCTATCTCTTTGCCTTTTCAAATACTGCCTGAAGTTGACAGAGTGGCACTGCTAAGGACACAGAGCACAAAAAAAACCACAAATCCATTGGATCAGAATTCAGGAACCCACTGAAATTGCCCCAGTGTTTGCTGTGTTGTTTCTTTTGTGCATGACTCAATAAAAACCAGGGGCTTTTTTTAACTGTGCTCTTGTTTACCACGGCTGCCAGGGAGAGCTGAACTCGACTGACTTCTCCTGTAAACAAACTTCCTGAAGATGATGAGTGCTGTGCTGTTAGTTCAGGTGGAGGGATGAGTTAGCAACAACAAAAAATAGATATCTTTTGCTGATCCTTGTCTGCATTAATCAGAGAAATCCTGTCATTTTGAGATTTACCAAATCATTCCTTAAGGTTACCAGACTGTTGCTTCCATCCACCAACAGTAGCACAGCTCTTAACCAGAATGTGCTGGGTCATTGGACAGCAACCAACTTTCTGCCTGCTAAAGCTTACCATAGTACACCCATGATCTCATGGATTGAAATCAAAGTGTCTTCCCACAGTCCAGAGCTCAGTGGAGGAATGAAATTGTTAGGTGATCTTAGGAAAACATTTTTATTTTGTTTTGTTTGGTCTTCACACATCTGATGTGTCTGGTTTGTTTTGTCAGTCTGGGTCGAGCAGTACCAAGTTTGCATGGTTGCCTGAGAATCGTGGCAGCTCTTTGTGCAATTAATCTTTTCTTTATTGACAAAAATATAGTGCTTTGAAATACGGTTCTGGGACTGATCTGAAAAGTACACCACAGGAATTGAAACTCCATTCTTGGCTTGTCTGTTTGCCTGTTCTGAATCCTGTATTATATCTGTGTTTGTGTCTTTACATGCACACTGTAAAATCAGAAATGTATGAAAATGCTTAAATATATTTTAATGTATTTGTCAGAAAAAAAAGTTTCTTCAAGCTGTAATAATCAAATTATGAAGACAAATAGAATTTTGATCTACTGGGTGGTTATAAGACACTTGCATTGAACTGCTGCTGTGGAAAAAGCTTTCAATAGCGGCAATAGGATTACCACAATAATAATGGGGCTGTAACGCAATGCCTGTATGTGTTCTGCTATTAACTTATTTTTATTGTCACCATTCAGTGTGGTAAGGAGTGTGCCCCCTGTCCCTGCCACAGCAGGTGACTGATATAACCTGTACAGTAAAAAATAGACAGTTTTGAAAGCTTTGTTTGAACAGAATTGTCAAAATAAGGGGCTTTTTCTTTAAGTGTTACTTAAAGGTGTCCTCAGAAACTGAAATATCCAAAAAGTGTTAGAAACTCCAGACACTGGTGTATGTCAGCTTCAGCGGCTGTTGCCCAGGCCCACCACTTCCTAGCTAACTCTGTAAGATAGTGTGGTCAGAGTGGAGTAGAAATGGATCAAGGAAAACCTGCCAAAAATATGAGGGTCCACACATTTGTTTGCGCGACCCTGTCGCTGTTTAACCCTTTGATTCCCAATGGCATTCCTGAACAGTAAATCCGTACACCCTTGGGAATCGAAGGATTATTGGCTGCTGTTTGTGATAGCACTACTATATTTGTACCCGCGGAGCATTGAGCTGCTTTCTTTGAACTGAAACAAGCATCCACATACTGTACCAGCGCAGGGGGGTCTTCATTGGTTTTATTTCCTTTTAGTGCATGATTCTTGTAATGCCAGGTGACGTCTCTCTAGTGCTCAGTTTCATTGTACGCTGGCAACAGCTTTAAATGTAAAAGAAAAAAACAAAACTGGTGTCTCATCCCTGTTCTGTAAAGCCATTTTACTGGTAATTTCATTCATCAGAAAGGTTTTAATGTATCTCCCCTTGATTGGTCTGAAAGCTAACCCTTTTGGAAGGACAACGAGCTGTTATTGGTTTGCACGTTTGTACCAGAGCTTTTGAAGTCCCAGACTGACTGAGCCAGGGACAGGCTTCACTGACAGGCAGTAGCGGCTTGGACAGAGGTAAATGTATGCTGCTGCTTCAGTCCTGCTTCCCCCAGCACTTGAGAAAGTGGACAATGAATAGATGCCAGAGAAAATTGGTCATAAATACTATAGTCACCACTGAAAATAAGTGGACACAGAAAATACTGTCACTGCTCTTGTCAGACACTTGTAAATAGCCAGCAGGTTATCAGACATTTCAATCTAAATCTTCTCATCAGGTTTAGGAGCTACTTAAGGTGAGCTGACAGGCTTCACTCACATAGGTGCATAACCTTGCACAAATCTCTCACCCAGACATACTCACGCACTCATATTCACACATGTATCGTCAGCTGCTGTAATTGGAGCTTCAAACAGGAGGCTTCAGTGTCTCTGGGGTTACTGAAATGGAGATTCCTTCACAGAAATACCCTTGCAGTTAATTACACATGTTTCCCTATATATACTCCTATGTACCCATAATAACAGTGCGTATCGGTTATGCAGATTGTAGAATCAGGAAACCGGCATATAGCTATACGTTCATGAATAAATATGTGCTGTTGAATAGGAGTTTCTCTGTGCCTTCGAAGAGCGGAAAACTATTTGGTTCCCAAAACTTTGTTTTCAAAGTTTGTAACTCTGGAGACCACATAGAAACCAAAATGAATGCAAATTAATGTACTGCATTTGACATTAGAAAAGAGCTGTTTTTTTTTATTGTTTGTACTGTACATAACTGATGTTTCTAAGAATGTGTTCATGCACGAAGTTGTGTCTCATGACCCCTTTTTCCTCCGAATCGAAGTTTATATATTTTTTATTTTCAGCAAGTCACTTTTTTGTAAAGAGCAATAGTTTGCCAGTGAATACTAGTAATAGCAAGTCTGGGTTTGAAAGTTCACTTTTACATGGAAATGAATAGACTATGGGTTGAATCACTGTTACACAGAGCACCTCGATTAACTGCGTGTTTAAAGACCCAGTTATATGTGTGACACTGTCTGTCTTGTCTATCGCCAGCACCAGGCTGCTCTCTTGGTAGTGGTGTGAAGCTTTTTGCCAGCGCATGCTACCTGCTGTCTTGGCTTAATCGGGGTGAAGGGAAAGAAATTTTCAGATGTGTTTTTTTTTTTTTTCTATTGTCCCTTCTGCTTATGTTTATGAAATAAGTAAAACTTTGTACCAAGTTCTGCATCTGCTGTAACCTTCTGGACACTAGTCTCCAGAACTTTTTGGCACTCCTGCATGAAGCAATAAACTATTTTGAATGAAATATTTTTATTTTGTAGCAGTTTGTATTAACTGTTTCGTTCCCAGGTGGATCCTGGACAATATTGGTAAACAGTAATTATAATTCCAGCTGTGATTCAAAACCAATTCAAATCCTAGCATCTTGTTTTATTTATTTATTTATTAATCTTTCTCCTTTCCCCAAATTAATTGTACCCTGCAATTCTCCCAATTTGACACATCCAATTGTATTTTTAAGCTCAGCTCACCGCTGAAACAGGAGCGGTGAAGACAAACACATGCTGTCCTCAGACTTGTGTGCTGTCAGCTTGGTGCTTTTTTTTTTTTTTTTTTTTTTTTTCACTCTGCAGGCCTGCCATGCAGCCAACCCAGTTACCAGCATCACAGCTCTGGGCAGCTTACAGGCAAGCCTGCAGGCGCAGGCCAGTCTACAAAGGTCGCTGGTGCACAATGAGCCGAGGACACCCTGGCAGACCTAAGCACTAATCTGGAATAGTCGTAATTCTCTACCCCCAAACAATGTTAAAAGAAGCTGAAATGCCAGGGCAAAGCCAGCTGTTTTCAATGAGTGGATTCACAATGTTAAAATAAGCTAAAATGACAGGGCAAAGTCAGCTGTTTCAGTGAGTGGATTCACAGTTGACAGTGTTTTCTGTGATTGGATGAACCACACTACAAATATTTAAGCTTGTTTGTGATGCCAACCAGTCCTTAAAAGCCAATGTTCGCTCCTTTGGTTAACGTTATTACTGGTCCCATTTGTATTGTGCTGAGCATCTTTTCGTTCTTCAATTGCATTTGAAAGATGTGCGTATCACTAAAGAAAGACCTTTGCATCCGGGTACATTTACTGTAGGTCTGTGTTTAGCTAGATGATTGTACAAGTTTAAACTACAACACAAACAGTATGTGCATATCCCAAGCAAGGAACCAAACAAGTAAAGGAGGGTGGGGGGGAGGGGGGGGGAGGGGGGGACAGTGATTTATGTTGCTTGGTAAGCACTTCTTTTAAAACGTTGGTTCTGAGTCCTACCTCAGGCAGGCAAGCCAGCGTCAGTTTCATAGAGAAAATGAACAGCTGCACGCAGCAAAATCCCATGGGACACAGGTATAACATGGGAATAGTTTCAGTCCCAAAAAAAATATTTCAGCCCCAAAACTACAGTCCCCCGCACCACAAGGATACTTACCAGCCCCTGCTGGGATAAGAAACGAATTGAAAGTGCCTGCATGGTGTTGCACACGCTCTGAATGCGTTTTAAGTAAGTTAGTATGCGAGGGGTGACCTAATAGCACCATCTAGTGTCAGAAAACAAAGACCGCAGCAGTAACATAGACATACTGTATTGTCAAGAACTATGTGTAGGGGATGATGATAATAGATAAGAAGGTGTAACATCACACTGCTTCTACTAATCATTAACTAAACTCAAATATATCATCTTACTCTGTGATCATTATAGCTAGTAATGTATTTGTTTTGTCATTGCTGGACAAATACACCATCTACTGATAACTAAATGTGGTGATCTAAATCACACAATGCCTGAGTCAAGATGCTCCTTGGTTACGAGTCTTTATTATTTGGTCACAGCCAATATGTACAGTATATGTTTTAGCTGAACAGTGTAGTTTACTGTTAATGTAAACATTTAGAAAAGCAGTACAAACATGTGTAAACCACAGCTTTACCTGTTATCCCCATAAATACACCAATACAGAGATAGATTACATACAGACAAACTTCACACAATTGACGTAAAAATTAATTGGTAATTAAATTGGAATTGAATTATTGTTTCAGTCCAAATATTTCATTAATAAACCAATGACTGACCACACACATGCTTTGACAGTCCAATGTAACCGTATCGTTTCAGAATGTACAGTGTATTTCATGACAAGGATTGCATACATACTGTACTGTGCGAGGTCCTTCAGGCAAAAAAATACTTCCAGTACAATATTAACTGCTAAAATGGAAAAGACTGCTCTTTAATCACAGCATGCAACTCATGTCAGATACACATGCATCAGATCATGGTTTATTAAATTAAGAAACGCTTTTATGTACACAGAAGTCAGCATGAAGAGCACTTTAATGTAAAGTGCTGTGTTTTGTTTGCCCTGCTCTTTGTAGCACTTGTGACGTTTCAAAATAAAAATATTAATCTGTGGGGGAGGTACAGCGGGCCCTGTTTCCACTGAAAATACGATGCGGTCATCACTCATTTCATAATGTCCTTTACTCCTAAACAACAATGTCATGTTGCATGTCACTTACACTGGGCTTCTTAAAATTAAAAGAAGGGAGCATTTTCTAGGTGTCTTAGTCTGATTGTAGTAACACAAAAAACACATTTATAACAGTAAACATTCTCTTATATGGTACAGCATTTGTATGCAAGAACAGCAACTACTAAGACATCAACACAGGATACAAAATCTCTTGAATATTTGATCAGGAGGATATAGGTACTGTGTAACATTTTAGCAATGAGGAGGGAATTACTACATTGTGAGAAATAAAACTTTTGAGTAAAGGTCGCTTTTCTCAAGACTGATATTCAAGGGCCAGGACGGAAATATTTGAGCTGCATAAAAAAGGAATGCTAGAACCCTCATTACACATGTGAGTGTGGTCTCTTGCAATGCAGAAGGGTTGCATTCTGAGTCACCAGTCTCTGTCCATCTATTAACAATGAAGCCAACTGACCAGATTACATAGATTTCAACAGCTGTAGGTCAGAATAACATTGCTGCTCATGGCACTTGATAAACTCTACTTTAGAGTAGCAGTCTGTTGAACATTTGGCTTTAAATGAAAGGCCTGTTTTAAATGTTGGATAATTCTTAACCCAAGAAAAGGAGGTTTGGAGTGAGTGTTTGAACATGGGGAGGAGAGTATACAGTAAGGACAAAGGTACAAAAAGTTCTGTGTTGTAACATCTTGTTTTACGGAAGTTGAAAAAAATATGTTGCTTCCTGTTAACTTTGGAGACTAAGTGGAGCATGAAAACACTGCACCATTGTCTGCCTAGAATGCCTGGTGTGACTTACGCTCCGAGGCATTGTGACGTCACCAGTCATCAAGTCCTAGTGCTTCCAGCTTCCAGTCACTTGGCAGCAGCAATGCAAGTCTCATGCATCACTTGTCCCGTTCTCCCATTGCTGGGCGGTGAAGTCAGCGTCAGTGAGATTCACAGTATATGGCACTTCCACCATCTGTGGAGTCACGGACTGGTGGCCACTGGTCACGCGCCACGTCTTCAACGGCCGGATTGATTTCCTGAACCTCTGGAGCAATACAGAGAGGGAGAGAGAGAAACCGTCGGCAACAGTGGGCACCACAACTTCTTTTGATACTGTAGATATTAAGACTATTTCCCTTGTAAAAATGCGGTCTTCAAAACAGCAACAAAGGTTGGAGAATTTGCCTACAAGGAATGATCAATATCCAAAACATACATTTTCTCATACATTTTTTTTAATGGTTTACAGGGTAAAGTTATCTAGCTATTTACGTGTCAATTTTTTCTTTATTTAGGGTCCTCATTCCATGCTGTCACACTCTACAGTACATGGTGAACTTGAAAACTGCCTTGATTTTACACCAATCGCCACCAAACTTGTATCATGCATGCCTCCCCTCTAGATGTTTGGGATTGCAGTTGGCTATAACCCATTATTGTAAACAACTATTTGTAACCTTTCAGATGCTGTGTGATTATTAAGTGGTTTGGAAGACCTTCTCTATGACCCTCTGCATGAGACAATAAAGACCAGCTGATCTGGACAACTTTAAATCACAAATTAAAACCAAGATGAGCTTTGTCAGTTGAATTTTCCTTAGATAGTGGCCTTCAAGTTCCTATTTGGGCTGGGGCCAACGTGAAATAAGTTCTGATGGACACGTATCCACACCTTACAAAAAACAATACTATTGCAAAAATGGCCTGCTTGTTCCGCTGTGCATTATATTTTCAAGCTTTCTCCACTGCGCCCCCTAATGCACCTGAGAGAAACAGCTGGAGCAGCTGAAATTCCCCACAATATGCCCTGCTGCACGCTGTACTTCAATAAGACCAAAACATGACGATGTAACAGAGCTAGATCTCTGCCTTACGTTATTACACACTGCTTTGCTGGAGAAAGAGTTTGAGACAATATGTTGACAATACAAAGACTGACAGCCAGTTGCCTTCTGTGTTATACTCACATCCTTGAGTGTGCCAGACTCCCTACAGATGGCCACAATAGCCCAGATTGGGATTTGGATGCAGCACAGGGTCCCCATACACACCCCCAGTGCCATTCCCCAGCGGGGGTATTCATAGGAGCCATAGTGTAGAGGGGTGTTGTACATCTCAATGAAAACGTAAATGAGGATGAACTGAAAGCGAAGCAGGGAGAGCCATATTACTAAACAGCTATGTGCTCTGGATCTTGTGCATACGGTCTCTCACTAACAGTCAATGGCAAGAAAAATCCCACTGGGGATACCATTATACTAGCAGTCTATTAGCAGTAGCAGGCAGCAGAGTTACCAGAACTGGAACCACAATGTAAAACACATTGGACACGGTACCATGGCACTGCCATGGATTATCACTAACGATCATTTGGAAGGACGCCTACCAGCAACAGCAAAGGAGTGCAGAACACCCAGCATGCTTTGAAGTACCAGAGCACCTTGGTGCACCAGGGTGGGCACTTGCAGATCATATCGATGATGTCCTGGCAGAACTGGTTCACCCCTGTCAACAAAAAAAGCACACATCAGAAACAAACATATGTTGTGCATTATATTTTCCCTCTCTCTCCGCAGCGTCCCACACTGCAGCAGGGATGTTGAGTCTCAGTTGTTCTCCTCAGATTGTGAAGTTTCAGCTGTTGCCTCACCGTAGAAGAAGGATATGCCGATGCACATGAAGAGGGTGATGATGATGAGGCCGAAGCTGGTGGCGTAGGAATCGATCAGAGTGAACCAGTAGATCCCTCCCTGGGGAGAAGAAGACAGAGAGCAGTCCGATTCAGAACCAGGAGAACCCAGGCCACATTCCCGAAACATGTTCTTATTTATTTATTTTAAAATACTTTAAAAAACATTTCTCTCTAATTTACTATCTCTCAACAACATCTCAGGAGAACTGATGGTCGGTGGCCGTCTTCAAATCAATTGCCTTTTTACACCCAAGAGTTTAACAGCAGATATCAGCGAAAAAGGCCACCCCTGCAAGTCTCTGCAGGAGCTCACCGGGTGCCTGGCCAGTAGGGGGAGCTGTAACATGGGGAGGTTAAGATCAGCAGGTTGGCACAGCCAGGATGCAAACCTGCTCTCCCCTGATTACATGCCTAACCCTGCATACCTCACTGCCCTGCCCTGCCTTTACCAGTTAATTCACTCCCTTGTGTTGCAATTGTAAAACACAATTACAGTGAAGGGAGGATACTTCAGGGAGCCATCATTGCAGACAGGCACTTGTACCTCTGTGATGAGGAGTAGGCCCATAAGAAAGAATCCAAAGCAGAGCACAGCGAGAAAAAGAGTCTTCTTCTTCATGTCACTCCGCAAAACAGGAAACTCATCTATGACCGCCGTGGTGATGCCCTCCATGTTACCAAACTGAAGAGGGAAAGAGAGTCAGTATTGTATCTTCTAGCGAAACAGTACAGCAGACTGCTGGTTAAACATTCAACCACCAGTCCAAAGTTTATTTACCAGAGTGTCAACTCCCAGAGTGAACAACATCAGGAAAAACAGAATGGCCCAAAAGGGAGAACCAGGCAGAAGAGCAAGGGCTTCTGGGTAGGCCACAAATGCCAACCCAGGACCTAGAAACAAGAGCAAGCACAGTTAGTTACACTTTACCAAATCTGGATCAGCATTTCCATTACATACTTCTACTTATAGAAGTGCCATGAAGGTATCCTATCCTAAATGTAAAGAATGTAAATTGGAAAAAAATGTGTCTGCTTGACTTGTCATAGATCCTTTTTCTAATGACTATTCTTGTGTATTCTAGCAGTATGAGTCTCCAGCTTCACCCGATACATGACAACAATTACAGCAATAGTTACCAGAGTCTGCCACCTTTCCCACTGGCACATTCTTCCTCCAGGCCATGTGCCCAAGAATGGAGAAGATAGCAAAACCAGCAAAGAAACTGGTGAAGCAGTTCCCAACAGCAATAACAATAGTATCCCTGGAATACAAGAGAGAGTTGGATAATATGACCCAGTAGGTGTGCTCCTTACTGGTATAGCATTATGAATATACTTACTTCATTCACTAAAAACAACAACATTGAAAAACATTTCAAAAGCTAAATTACATTTTCATAAAACACCCACATATCTGCTGCATAATCAGCAGGCAGCATTTACCTGATGACGTTGTTATCAAACTTGTTGTAGGAAGCCATGGAGAGAAGACCCCCAAAGCCAATACCCAGAGAGTAGAAGATCTGAGAAGCAGCATCGTTCCACACCTGCCGGCGACAAAGGTCATGAAAAATGAACACAGGCTGAATAGTAATCCCTGTTTCTAAAGATAGGGCCAGATGACAGAGTTGTAGCTCCTGTATTTGGGTAACCAAGAACTGGAGTCTGATATACAAAGGAATTTCAGATCCAGATCCAGATCCAACAACAGTAGATTAAAACAGATCAAGCCCATTTTTAATGTCAGTAAGTTTCCAAAAGAAAAAGATCACAAGTTATCAGCCTTTCTAGAAATACAGCTGAAAAATGTTGGATGTATTCCCCATCCGGACAAGAGCACTTGATGAGCAGAAAAAAAATATAAAAACAAAATGGATCATGAAAAATAATATTTGGGGGAAAAAAAAAAGTTTTACATGAGATTATTCCTGTGTTATAGCAGAAGGAACAATGGCAGAATGAAGCATGGCTATTCTCTGAAATGGCCATGAATATCCGACTAATGGCTCATCCCAGCACGAAGATCATTACAAAAAACCTTGGATTTGACAGTAGTTGGATACTGATTATCCACTTTTCATTTTACATTTTCATGGACTTTTTAGTGGGAAAAAAAGCTTAGGTTAGATCACACAAGACATATTTGAATATAGAGTTAAACTCCCATACCACATAACCACATCCACACAACACACACTGAAGTGCACTGACATTCTACAAGAAGTTGAAGGTGGGCCCCAAGAGGTGGTTTACCTGAGCATTCTGTAGGCGTTGCCAGTCGGGGGTGAGGTAGAATTGAACCCCTTGCAGGGACCCCTCTAGCGTAGCACCCCGGATAATCAGCACAATGAGGACCAGGTAGGGAAAGGTGGCTGTCACATACACAATCTGGAGGGTTAGCGGAGGTGGGGGGATCACAAGGTTAGGGTATAGTAGCACACGCAAACACTCAGTATTTAGACAGGACCACTACAGTTCATTATTATTCAAAAATTTCAGGTTGCAGGTGCAGTCTGTTCAAGTCTAGGGAGGGTCTGTTTTAAACATCTTAAAAGTGTTACTGATCGAGCTGTAGGGTTGCAAAAAGCAACTTGTTACTTTCCCTAGCTTTTGGCATGTAATTCTGCCATATCTTTTTCAACATAATTGTCATTGTTTTGATTTCTTTATTAACATATCTTGTCGTTAATCAGTTTTGACAAGCCATTTGGGTTTCATGTTGGAATGCATCAGCTCTTTCCATCAAAATCTCTTCTGAATTCACGTCCCTCAGGCAGGATCCTGGCAAAGGTGATGGACAAATGATCCAATCAAAACGCTGCGCTTTGAGAGAGTCGGGGACCAAATGTTTCTGATTGAACATGTTGGATTGAAGCCGCCAATGTTGTGAATGAGGGCATCTGATGGGAAGATCCGATGCATTCTGATGTGAAACGAAAACAGAAAGCTTAAAAAAAAAAAAAAAGTACCTTCTGGACTAAGTTTTATTCCGAGTTTAAAGTTTTGAATGATCTGTGCTGGACTCACCTTGCCTGAGCTGCGGATCCCTTTCAACATACACAGGAAGATGATGACCCAGGCCAGCATCAGACAGATGGCTAGTTGCCACCTGACTGGTCCGGGGTCCTGGAGTCCCTCGCTGTGGACCACTCCCAGCACTTGTTCACTGTGAGGAGATACCACAAGCATTAGCAAGGCATTCCTTTCCACCAGGGCACAACTTTGACATATTTTCCAAACTACCCAAATGCTGTAATATACACTTCCTATAAGCCATTCCCTGAAAAAAAAACTGTGATAATACCCTTTTTTCCTGACAAAAAGGAGCATGTCATACTAAATTGTGGTCGGGTACTATTTAGTTGGTAAGCAATTTAAGTAAGTATCTCTTTATGTGTTTTTTAAACTAGTTACATATATATATATATATATATATATATATATATATATATATATATATATATATATATATATATATATATATACATATATATACGTTATCAATGATGACACCTACCTAAACCTGTATTAAAAATAAATAAATAAATCTAAAAATGCAGGTTGTCAATTTGTCCAATGAAAAATGCCCCCGGAACATCTGCATATCCGGAAGTATCTACACAGATACTAAATTCATCATTCATAATCCTCCTATCAATTACACCTTGTAACAATTTTTTTTTTTTTTTTTTTGTTCCTGGGTAGTAAGTGTTATTTCCTAATTGCTTATGCCTCAAAAGTATAGAAAATGGCTATTATTCCCCACAAACTTTGCTTTTGTGACCAGGACAGTGATATTTCAAAATATCACTATTTCCAATGGGAAAACGGGCAAATGTGTGTCTCTTCGTTCACATAAAGTCAGAAAAAAACAACATATGAATCCAAATTAACACGTATTTATACTAAAGTAATACAAAAATGACTACAAAAGATTTAGAAGTGAGTAGTTTTTCGAGATTTACGATTATACTGTATTTACTGTTAATTTGGATTCGTGTGTTGTTTTTTTCTAACTTTATGTGAACGAAAAGGCACACATTTGCCCGTTTTCCCATTGGAAATAGTGATATTTTCAAATATCACTGTCCTGGTCACAAAAGCAAAGTTTGTGGGGAATAAAAGCCATTTTCTATACTTTTGAGGCATAAGCAATTAGGAAATAACACTTACTACCCAGGAACAAAAATTGTGTTACATAGTGTTATTAATGTAAGAACATGTACCCATTCCCTGTTTCTCTAAAGGCTAATAAATTTTTTTTTATAAAATTTCAATTTCTTCAGTCTGGTGTTAATCAGTAAAACCACAATTACAAAAAATTCTTAAATTTCATTTTTGGCCCTGGTTAAGATTTAAATAAAATTAAACCCTGACCGTGTTCCCCTGCATTCAAAGGCTTACTGCAATAGTGATATACAGCTAGCTTCACAGACCCCGATCAGCACTAATCTCTAATCTTGGACGACTCGATGCTGATTTAGGTAAATTGATCCAGGTTTAGAGCTATTCAGAGTCTGTGAAACTAGCTGATAAGATTTATGTGCAGGGACTACTGGAGCTGAACTAAAAAAAATGAACTAATTTGCTGCCTTGTGAATGAAAAATCACGAGCAACTTACTTCCAAAAGACCTCACTGGCGCTCAAATGATGGCTGCCATTTGTTACATTCATCTGGAGGAAAACGATAAATCAACGAGTCATTAATTAAAGACATTCCAGAGCAACTGGGCCAGTTTTTTTTTTTCCCCGGTCAAGCCGGTTCAACAGATCACACAGCTGGGTTACCAGTGGTTACGTGCTGGCTCACTGACAGCAATGAATGATATGTTCATTGTACAATCAGAACAGCTATGGCCAAAAGCCATACTCTTTTCTGTTACTAAATAAGCAGATAGGACAGGTCTTTTATTAACCTAAAAACACAACATGTGTCCTACTGTAGCCAGGCTGGCCTGTGTTCTGGTCCAGTGGGTTATGCTCCTCTCATTCAAGCAGAGACCTGGCTGGCTGACTAGCTTCTGGCCAGTGTGGGGTTGTCTTACCTGGCAGAGCCTGGCATTAGCAATAGCCTCACAGGACCAGGGCAGGGGGCTCTGGAAAGACATGCCCAGGTAATAGAAGGTCCAGGCGATGATGACGTTGTAATAGAGGCAGACCAGAGAGGACACCAGCAGCATCCCGATGCCAATGCCTGAGAGGAGACAGTGAGGGAGTTCAGAGACAGGGAGGGAGTTCAGAGACAGTGAGGAACTCATCCAAGAGCTCTTTCCTATTCGGGATTCTAAATCAGTGGCAATTTTGTCACACATCTATTTACTGTTAACGTCTAGTTTACAAACATTAACACATTTATAATTATGTGGTAATAGTTACTATATAGAAACCGTTACATAAACTAATTAACCCCATTTCAATGATATGATTGACTTGTCATTGATAATTATAAGGTCTAATGTTTGCTAAACATCTTTTTTATGAGGTTATAAATAGGTTGCTGTATATTAACTGAATAAAAAAAAATGTTAGTAACTGTGTCAGTAAGCTAGTTGTCAACAGTTAAGAGAATCAAAAAGTGCCCTTTTAAATGAAGCACGATTTTATACTGTCAAGCACAATATATGGAACAAGAAATGAAAGAGGCCATATAGATTTCATTTGAAAAAAAAAATCGTTTGCAGGGATGCCAAACTGTGGCCATTGTATTTTCCCTTTCAAGAGAACTACATTTAAATCTACCCACAAAGAACAGACTTGAATTTATCAAATGCTCAAAAGAAGAAATTTTATGTGGAAATCAGTGACAATTTTTTATTTCAAAGGGGTGTTACTGCTTTTAGTTTGGTACACATTGCAATCATTATCAGGGTCCATTCTCAAATGGGTCGGATTAGCAAGAGTACTGTATTCCTAACTGTTCTCTAACAATGTTTTTTAAAAGGCCTTGTGCAAAAACGCATTCAAATCACGTACTGCAAAAAAACCTAGTGTCTCAGGGGACTGGAGTGAAGAGTCACCTTGCTTGACCACAAGGGCTCCCCAGTTTGAGATTCCTGATTGGGTGCACTCACCTTTGAGGAGGGGGCAGCACTTCCACACAGTGATGGGCCCTGCAGCTCCATACTGGCCCAGGCTCAGCTCCATGAGAAACAAAGGCAGGCCAGTGACCAACAACATGATGAAGTAAGGGATCAGGAACACACCTGGAACAACAGAGAGAGTTCATACTGCTACTACAGGGGCCAGGAGTCCGCTCTGGAAACAAACCCTAAAATGGGAGTTTGATGCTTAATTTGGAAGCAGTATAGAGTGTAAGTCATGGTGCCGAATCCTGGAGTAACAAGTTAATGATGTCAGTTTGGAAGTAATGCGAACACAGGCTGTGATCATTTCATAATCATCTGCTGAAACATCACAGCAGCTAGTGAAACTAATGTACAGAGATTGCTTCTTTGTTTTGAACTTTTTGGACAATGAAAACAACTTCCTGTGCAACTGTGGCCATGGTGCATAAAAAGGTTAAATCTCTATTCATTGTGGAGTCATTGTTTGACTAATATTACCCTACTATTGTGAGCTGAGGTAGGGGGAACTAAATGTATTTTGCCAAAAGAAGAACTGGATTGAAGTCTTTAAAAATATTAAAAAGGGTTGGCATTAGCTAATAATATCAGTGCAGCACAGAAACCAGGACCAGAGGACAACAGGCATGGCCATAACTAGCTATGTCGAGCTAGGTTGTGTCCTCAGTTGTTTTTTTGCATCATCAATGCTGATACTCAAGTGAAAATTCTGGTAAAGTACAAATGACTCCTTAATTTTCTCTGTTGGATTGCCGTTTAACATAGACTTGGATGTTAAATAGCACTCTTATAAATACTGCTAGCTACAGCTTGAAACCTCAGTTTGACCTCGGTAGAATGCCAGCTCTGGTTCTGACACTGGACACAGGGTATGGAATATGTTGCCTCCCACACTGTTTATGCTAAATCGCTACGAGGAAGTGGATGAGCATTGATGGGCTGAATGGCCTCCTCTAGTTCGTAAATGTTCATACATTTTCAGGAAAGCATGCCCTGAAGTATGTAGGGCTTAGTGACTACAGATTCTTTAGGGTTTGTGGAGCATTGTACAGTCAAGCAGGGCATCTCCAAATATCTTTGGCTAAGCTGTTCTATAGATATGCAGTAAGTGAAGCATAACCTGTAATAGGATCAGCTGAATATGTATATAAAATGCTTTCTGAGATCATGTCTCGGCTGCACAGTGTATCCTATTATTAAATGTAAACCTCTAAACAGTGACATAAGGTACAAATGCACATCCCAGCCATTTCTCTGTAACCAACTACAGTAATAATTGTTGGGTTTATTCTCCCTAACATTCCAGTATTCCTAGAGTTCTGTGCTGTAATGCAGCGGCTGACTTTCAGACTGCATCACCTAGGACGTGTCCTCATTCAGAGATTATGGCAAGCATGCGAGGCAGGACCAGACAGGTAATGGAATTTAACAAAATAATATATCTTTGTCAGTTCTAGCTACTGCTCGTCTACCTGCACAGTTCATAAGGGAAAGGTTTTAATCATGTTTTGGTGTTTGTTGTCATATTGCTTGGAACTTCAATATGGTAGCACCATCAAAAAACCAATGCATGCAGTTGTGCACGATGACATCATCGTTCAATCTGTAAAACACTGTGATGCTCGACAAAATGCAGCGAGCTGAAGGCCACATCTGTGGTAAAAAGGCAGGGAATTGATTCAAACTGCAGTGCATACTCGTTATCGACTTTAACTGTACTACAACCGAAGCTTTTTGAACTTTTACTGTTCTAATGGCAGGGTAGTAGAATTATTTCAGTTACAATGCATTCAATGAGCAATAACCCGGGATGTAACAAAAGGAGGAAGCGATAGTAAGGAGTGTCACAATGTGCTCTACCATGCTTTTAACACCTTACGCCAACAGTATATCTCAATGCACTGTGAAACAGAGGCTTTCCTGCCTTTACTGTGTGAACACATTACAAACTACAGAACAGTGTTTGGTTTGGGAATTAATTCCTGCCAATTTCCTGGACCAGCCATTACATAACTCTTCCAACGTGCTGGAACTCCTGTGGAACTCCTAGGGCTGGACCAGTTCTATAATTAGTGAGGGTGTGTCTTGAAATAATAGTCTAAAAACAAATCTTTATCACCGTGGCAACTGCAGAGATACCTGTCTGAAGAATCTGCATGGGACCTTAGGGAGTGTCATGGAGCTGTTTTACTGTGTTTTTGTCACACAAGGAAGGCATAAACATAAAGCACACTATGCCCCCAGCTCTCATCTCCATGTACCAATGACAGAAAGGGCAGACACAAGTTCGGAAGCAGTTTAGTTCGTATGTATTTGAAATTCCTCATCAAAATTTGCATTTCTAACAATTCCAACAATCTCAACCATCAAAACAAATAAAGAGCAGAGTGGAGACACAAAGCCTTTTCAAACAAACCCAGAAGAGAAAGATGGAGTTGCTAGGTAACAAATGAGAAATAAATCACACCACATTGACGTTTATAGAATAGTTGACTTGCCCTTTTTGTGAAAGAAAAAAAGAAAAAGCCTGTCTCATGCTTTACATATAGAAATGAGACAACATTTGTTCAATGCTAGTCCATTTAGACAAAACAGTATGATAGGTGTTTCCTATTTATTGCCTAACCCATATATCTCTAAACACCCAGTCTCCAATAATACTAAAAGAAGAGTATTTCAGTTCGTTTTATTTCCTGAGAGTTACATATTGAAATGCTCACCCCCTCCATTGCGGTAGCAGAGATAAGGGAACCTCCAGACGTTCCCAAGCCCCACGCAGTAGCCGATGCAGGATAGCAGAAACTCATACTTCCCGCCCCACTGCTCTCGCTGAGGGGGGGGATCAGGGGGTGGGGACGGAGACGAAGGTCGGGACTCAAATCGAGGCTGGGCGGTGGAATCCCCGACATCATACTGCAGAGTCACGCCATTCAACTGCACTGGACTCTGTTCCACAATAATACAAAAAAAAGACTTCAGGATCATTAATCAATTTGGGTCATCAATTAGGATTGATCATCGAAGCACAAAGGAGTAGTAGGCATAATAGCAAGCCTAATGCTATATTTAACTATGGTTAACTATGGTCTTCTAATCACTAGAATTTGGGTTTAAAGATAATGGCTAATCCATTTTTTCATACAACTCATTAGTATCATCAGGATTATCTCTGGTCCCCTTATCCCTTATTAGCAAGTAAAAAAATAAAACTACACCAATATAAACCGCTGATAATATTGCTGGTGCAGCCTAATACAATTTTAAAGCCTTTGTTATTAATCCTTGAAGTTACTGTGTTCTCAGAAATGTATAAAATGCAAGTATGCCATGCAGGATCTAAGGCCTATATCATCTGTGTTATTGTAGAAACATGCAAAGCTCGTGTCAAATCAAGAGACAGGCTCCCATGTATAACATTCTGATGCTCTTAAGAAATAAAGCCAATGAATGTCCAAACCACGGTTTATCTCAATGGGTTCCCTCGATATATCTAAAATCGAAGTGCGACATACGGGCGCATCCATTATATCTCTGTGGGCAAAAAGATCAGCAGCAACATATTTCTTATTTTGAGAGTAGTGAAGTCACGTATTTGTAGCTCGTACAACATTCTTTAACATGTACGCTTGTCAGGTTATTCCTCAGGAGTGCACCGGAGCAAAAAATAAAGCAAAATCCAACAAAAATCTAAAATCTACTTTAATCTAAATAACTATTCAGGCCTGTAAGCTTCCTTTAGTAAATACATTCATTTTTACATGTTTTCTCAGTTGCTTTAAGAAGTTCCTGTCCATTCTCTTTTGCATTACTAACTATTAGGTTACATTTTATCTATACAGTACTAGTTGTTGACATAAACCCAAAGTATTACCACAGGTTCAAGGATTTCTTCAGGTCCTCAAATGAGGATCTCTCCATTTTATTTTGCCCTCATTTGCCTGTGCACTTTTCACTTTAATAAACAGAACCATATCTTATTATACCCTTTGCTTGAAACTTTCATCCCAGTTGGCTTAATGCTGACACATGACCAAACATACAGGTAGTGGACAAAAAAATGGAAACACCTAAGTAAATGAGGAACACCAAGTATATTGAAAGCAAGGCCTTCCACACAGGTGTGGCTCATTTGTTAATTAAGCAAATAACATCCCAGCATGCTTAGGGTCATGTATAAAAATGCTGGACAGGCCTGGTTGCCTATAATTATGGCTAGCATGGCTGCCAGAGGAGACCTCAGTGACTTTGAAAGAGGGGTGATTGTTGGGGCGAGTTTGGCAGGAGCTTCAGTAACCAAGACAGCTCAACTTGTTGATGTTTCACGAGCAACGGTGTCTAAGGTGATGTCGGCATGGAACTCCAAGGGAAAGACATCATCAGCAAAGGGCAACAGTGGGTGGAAGCGCATGCTCCAGGATCGTGATATCCGTGCATTAATTTGAAGTGCAAGGCAAAACAGGCAAGCAACTACAGATCAATCGACTGCAAATTTCAACCTGGGACACGAGCAGCCAGTTTCATCAAAAACGGTCCGCCGCGAACTCCACAGAGCGGGATAGCATAGTCGGGTTGCAGTGCAGAAACCACTCATCACACCTGGCAATGAACGTTTGCGAGTCCAGTGGTGCAAAGAACACAGGCAATGGACTACCAAGCAGTGGAGAAATGTGATATGGTCAGATGAATCATCCTTCACCATGTTCTCGACAAATGGACGAGTGCAAGTGTGACGTCAACCTAAAGAACTCTACAGCCCTGAGTGCTTGGTTCCAACAGTGGAGGGTTCTGGTGGTTCTGTAATGTTGTTGGGCGCATTTTCCTGGTATGGTTTGGGTGCACTCATTCCCTTAGATGGCAAGGTCAATGCTAATCGCTACTTAATGGTACCGAGTGATCATCTTCACACCATGTTGCAGCATTTCTTTCCTGCTGGGGGGGTGTCTTCCAGGATGACAATGCACCCCTCCACAGAGCATGTGTGGCCACCCAATGGTTGGATGAGCATGACACTGATGATATCCATATGTCATGGCCTTCTCAGTCACCAGATCTGAACCCAATCAAGCATTTATGGGATATTCCAGAATGACGCCTGAGACAGTGTTTTCCACCTCCATCAACCAGGCGTGTGTTGATTGACTTTCTTGTGGAAGAATGGTGCCCCATCCCTCCTGCAGAATTCCAGAGGCTGGTAGACTCTATGCCACGGTACATACAGGCAGTTCTGCCCACACATGGCGGCACAACGCCCTATTAAGTGACTTTACATTGGTGTTTACATTTTTTTGTCCACTACCTGTAGTTTGTGCTGTTGCCCAAAAAATTGTGTATAGTGATGGGTCATTAGTGCCCTCTGAAACTACCACACATAAAACAAAATGGGTTACTAGAGGGTTACTCTATTGAGCAAATTAAGTATTATTGCACACAGTCCTTCCCTTTTTCAATTCTCAGTCAACAGTTTTCAAATACACAGTAAGCCTTACCTCCAGTGAATAGTTGTATAATACAACACTGGGAATAGTCTTAATGCCATAGACCATTTTGATTTATAATAAAAGTCCAAAACCTTTTTTGACATGTATTTCAGGAGTCCAAACTATATTATTTGAAGTAAAACGAAGACCTTAAATTGTGCCCTGTAGTTCTCAGGTCTTCTTTGAAAATTATATTGATGGGAGCAGGTAGCTTCCTAATAGAGCATGTCTGACAGAGATTATAGCAGTCAGTTTGGTTGCCAGTAATGATATACAGTAGGTAGAGTCATTCCGAAATGAATGAGTTTGAATTTGTTTAACAAATGCCTTTGAGTCCAGAACATCATGACCCCGATGATGGACCCTGTGCTTCCTCTTCAATGTGGAGCATTCGTTGACATGAAAAATTTGAGACATTTGAAATAAAGCTTACTTCCTGGAATATTGAGTTCTGCCAGCTTTATGTCCCAAATGACGAGGGAAGACCAATGGCACATGGCTTTAGTTTACTTAAAATGTATTCTTGTATTATTTTTTCATCTGCATGCATTGTCCAGTAAATATTTTTCAAACTGTGCTATAAGCAGGTAACAGGTACAACGTCACATTACAGCCCTTTTAAAACGCATATCTCAGGTACTGTATAATAAGGTCAACATCACTCTCCTCTTGTAGAAACTGTTTTATACAACCCAGGAAAAACACAAGATGGAACTATGTGGTGTAAAAAAAAAGTGAATACAATGAAGGCTATGTAGCATGCAGGAATTCTCCAACTATATTTTTTTAGTGATATATTTTATTAGGATCAGATGAATATATAAAACACACAAGCTTTCAAGACCACAGAGGTCTCTTGTTCAGTTAAAAGTTGAAATAAATATCCCATTACAGGTCAAAACCTAAAAATAAGTCTATTGCAGACTAATCGCATGAACGCAATGCCCATGTTTGGGGTGTTGCTCCCACAAGGGATGACTGAATAGATCAATTGAACTGCTGCCAGGGTAATGTGAAACTGCAATGGATATGAAAAAGAAAAGCTAACATATAATTATAGAAGACGTGAGCCCTACAGAGGAAGACACGCAGCTGCAGAAGCCACTCCACATCTGAGCCCAAGATTAGAAATGAACTTCTGTGTTTGCCTGGCAATACTGACTAAGTGAAATGTCTGCTTTGTATTTTGTATCATGTAACTTGCAACAATACAATTGTTAAACTGTAAGCCTCTGTGTTAGGACTCACTATATAAACTCACAACATACAGAATTTTGATGCGATTTCAATTAGGATTGTGTGTTACCTTTCTTTAACAACAGCCTTGTATTTTTAAATCATTGATTTATTGTGATTCCATTAAACTAAACTTCAAACAGTTCTAAAATGGAGGCCCCAAAACAATACCTCTGATTCTGCAAGTTCAAGTGTATGATAACTTGCCTGAAAAGGTTTGTCCACAGAATTTAAATAATAAGAATTACCAATCTGCTTCACAAAATCATGAAGGAGTTAGCCTTGGAAACATGCCAGATATGTTTGATGTCAGAAGCCGAAAAACAGGTTTTCAAGCCACAACAAGAGAGAACCTGCGTCTTTTCACAGAGACATAAATTCTTTTGTCCCACTAGAAACAGACCCCAGGTCAGGCCAAGGAAAAAAAAAAAAACGTCTTGCATTGATAGTCTCTTAGTTAAACAGAATGGAACAATGACAGAAACCGTATCCAGAGATCACAGGAGTGTCAGGAAAACACACACTCTGGCAATATTATTTGTGTGCTAAAATAAAAACTGAAATAAAATATGTCTATAAAAAATATTAGTACAGAGTGCAGTTGCATATTATTTCCATATTCATTCCCACACTATTATTCACTGTGTAAAGTGCAACGCTGTCTTTTATATATACATATACGTTAACGTCACAATACAGACTTCTCATGATCAGTCAGCACAGGCTCCCCAGCGTCTCACTTAGTAAAGGCACACAGACAGCGTTTGTCATGTACTGCAGTTTGCTGGGTTTTCCATCTATCTTCAGTGCTTAGGTAGGCACGTGTGGAACAATTATGAGCTGGCACCGGTGTAACAGGGTAGACGTTGAGCGAGAACCGGCGACCCCATGCACAGAAAGCGTTGTGGTTAAGATGCTCACTTGCGGTATACAGGATCGCTGGTTCGTGCCCAAGCCTCCACCTTGTTACACATGGACCATGGATTCCAAAATTCCAAACCGGGGAGAAAACTCCATAGTACATTCCAAATAAAAATGATCAGAACGTAATTTGTATCCCTGATTTTTAAATGTTTTAGGGATTTATACAATATTCAAAATAGTTCAGGCTTAAAAATAACGCATAAATGATACGCTTATGACAGACACCAGGGGCGGTGCACAATCAATGCCCTTTAGAAAGGTATTTGTGACGCTGATTCCTCTGACGGGATTCTCTGTGCAGAAGGGTGTGGAAAAGTCTGTTTTCATTTATAATCTGACTCTTTCACAATTGTTTTTATCTTTTCTCTTGGTCAAACTGTTAAAAATAAGACAATATCGTCTTTTTTTTTTCCCTTTAAAACATTGTGGGTCCTATTTTCAATCCTTTTACTCCAGTCTTCAATTAGCTCGTATTTTTTGAAAGAGGTAAAAACACCTGTTCATTTTTACAAAATTTTGAAACGTTTACTTTTATTAAAATGTTTTATTTGATTTTATTAATTAAAGACTGAAAGAAAATACAGCCCTGTGTGGTTAGAGGATGTACTTATTTTCAAGATTTTCAAAAAAACTGAAGCTGCTTTCTTTTTCTTACTTCAGTTATTTTCAGAACTTTATTTAGTGAGATGTGCGCATGGTGAAATGCTTCAGTTCAAGTCAGACAAGCTTGATCTCAGTGTGAATGTACTCTCCGATGCTGTCAACACAAGGCTTTTTTCCTTGCACTGTTAATTAGGCTTGTGTTTGACTGACTGAAATAAAAAAAGGAAGAAAGAACATAATTAAGACCTTCCTGTGAGTGTGTGTGAATTCCCAGATTTTTTTGTGTAACTAGGCCTGACACTTTAAGGCGAGAATTGCAACACTTCATTTTATATTGCTCAAATAAAAGATGATCCTATTATGAAAGCAAACATGACAAACATTTTTTTTCCATTCAGTGGTTGCAACTATATATATATATATATATATATATATATATATATATATATATATATATATATATATATATATATATATATTGTGCTTGTTGATATTTTCTATGTTAAGCTTCTCTGCTCTGAGTTGCTCTTTTGTTCTAGCTGTCTGCATAACATTAAAACCAAGTGTGCATAAGTGAAGTATATAGACTTGCTAGAACTGGCTCTTACTTCTCTGAAGACACTGTGGCTGATCTAGTCTGTGATACATATGTCTATGGCAGGAGGCAACAAAAACAGGTTATCTCCTGAACACAGGTCATAGCAAACATTTTAAAAAAATGAATTGCAATAATCCTCAAATGACAAGAGGGCATGAAAATAATACGTGTTTCAAATGTAATTTGGAGGCCTCGTTTTGATTGCTGTGCACAGACCCTGCTGAATGAGATGTCAGTATACATGAATATTATATCCACAGCATATCCAACTTGACTGGTTTGTAAGATATGTCAGTATGCTGGACTAGATATTAGAATAGTTAAACAAGACAAACAGTATGGAACCACAGACTGATTTAACAAATCACATAATAAACATCCAAGGGTATTTTTAGTTTTGAAACCATAACTTTTTTTGTTTGCTCTATTCTGAAACTAAAATAACCCACATATTCACTGTGTTTAAAAAAAATGCTGATTTTCCAGTTCCTATACCACAGATATATAAGTCTTAGATTGCAAGGTCACAGACTGCTTCCCTGGGTTAATAAGGCAGGTTTACCTGAGTGTCTAGTGTTGGTGTTTTTGTTCCTGCTGCGGCGATTTCAGGTGTCTTTGTTGTCACCTCATCACCAGTCATCTCCTCCTGGGAGGGCTCAGTCTTCTTCTGAGGGTCGCGCCATTGCTCGGGTAAAGGTTTCATGAAGAGCAGGATGAGGTAGGGGAATCCAACGGCTGTGTTTCAACAGAGACTGTTGTGGACCAGACAAATCCAAATAAAAGCAACCGGGTGAGCAAGTGTCTAGAGGGAAGCTGCAATCATGTCTGCCAGCAAACAGGAACTACAGACAGAGCCACAGCAAGAGCAAGCAAGAGAGAGAGAGAGAGAGAGAGAGAGAGAGAGAGAGAGAGAGAGAGAGAGAGAGAGAAGTTAAACAGAGCTCCGGTTGCCTGGAACTGAAAAAAACAAGCTCACCTGAATGCTGCTAAACCACACCCACACCCCTCCCCCATGTAGCTGCATGCTCTCCCCTTTCACTCATGATGTATTTTGTTCACTTTGTTTAAAAAAAAAAAATAGAACAATGTTTTGAATTTGTAATATTTAAAAGATAATACTACAGCCATACATTAGGTTCATTCTGCAGTATTTACTATGAAATCCCTCAAGGTGCTTTCAGTATTCTAAAACGTGTATTTTCAATGAGGTTATTAGTATGGTTACTGTAGTTCAATGCAGGTTTTTAAATGCATTAACAGTTTGTTTAGATAAAAGGGTGTTTAAAGTTGTCTAGGCTATTTTTTAAGGAAAACATGCTCGTTATGTTATTTAATTAATAAAAAAACAGACTTTGAAATAACTTTATGGACATAGTACACTGTATCCCAGTGGTTATCTGAAAAAATAGAAGCATAGACAGGAACAGTAGACAGAGACATACTTACCTACACACAGACACACACACCTCTCTCTCTGCCCTTTCACAGCTCACCATTAAAAATGTCAGCTACCAATGGATTTGGAACACACAATAAGAATAACAACATTCTCACATCCCTGTTTCTGCTGCCATGTTTGCATGCCAGGCTGTTTTCAGTGTTAGTCAGATGTAGGCACCAGTTTTTCCTGCCCCACACAGAACATATTCAGATCCCATGTCATGGGATTTGTTATGGTCTTGTAAAGGTTGAGAGTCACGTAACATTAACAAGCCTTTCTTGGTTGCACAGGTGTCCCCCCTCTTAATTACTGTCCACACCCAACAGCCTTCTTCAATGTGGCTTTAAAAAAAATAAAAAATGGTGTCTAAACTTCCTTTGAGAAATGAAGAAATAAAAACAAAAATTAAGCAAACTAGTCAACAGCTTCTGCTTTCTGATAAAGTTTTTTTTTTTTTTTTTTTTTTTCAAGTGCTGCTGATTGCCTTGGCATACTGTGTGTGTGACACAGATGACCTTTGAGCTACTGGTTTAGCTCAGATTCCCCTGTGAAATGCTCAGCAGACATGCCTGCAGCCGAGGAACTAGCACAATAACCTCACCCATAACTACTTCCATTAGAGAAAGGTATCAGTATTGACTGCCACCTGCAGAAGCTTTGCATTAATAATATAGGAACTGTTGGGAAATGTGAGAATGAACACTCTACATAACGCTCTTCATGTTGCGACTGGAGCGGTATTTGAACATACCTGGGTCTATTTTAACTTTTTATACCCTGTACATTTGGGTGATATTTATTATATTTGTTGATTATCCCTGTATGGGCAAGCTATCCTTGTGCACACAGCGTGTATGGACGGACCGGACAGAAGCTTCTGCAGTTGGTGGTCCCCTAAGCATTTGTTTCAATAAAAGGTACAGTACCAGACATGTTTTTAATCTATATTACACTATCAAATTAAGATGCAAATTCTGGTACAAAAACTAGTTCGTCTTTCGAGCAACAGTGACAGCTTAGGTGTTAAAAACTGACACGCAGCAGGCGTTCCCTGCAGACAACCTGTCTGCCACAAGGTGTCGCTGTTAATCCATGTGGGAAAGTAATTGGTTCACTATTGCCACAAATGGAACCGCGTAGCAGTGCTTCTGCTGCCACTTGCAGAAGCAGAAGGTTATAACTGGCATCTTCAAGTCCTGTTATAGCTCAGTGTCCACCTATTAACAGTTCAGTTTAAAAGCCAGTAATACATGGGGAGTGTATACATCAAAACAGCCTTCTTTCAGCCTTTAACAAAATGTTCTCTCTAAACACTATGGTAAACCTCAGCTAGATGACACAAAAATAAAATACATCTGTAATAACATAATAGGATGTGAAGCAAGCGTGTACTGTCAGGAGGAACTGCTTAATCTTCCATATTTAACAGAATACACATCGTCTCTAAAGTGAAGTACTTCAATAACTTTATATTAAACACTCCATCATAAGGTCTGGTGTACAAATATACCAAACAAAGTACATTTGTAACATATCTACCATAGTTGCTACAAAGCTGAACCGAAGGTTTTTTTTTTCCTGCAGTACACTGCGAAGACAGAATAACTAAAACAGAGGTCAGAGAACCACTGGCAAACTCAGACCACAACATGGTCTCATTTGAAGTGTTTTTTAAAACCCCAAAAGTAATGACTAAAGCTGAGGTTTACAATTTTAGAAAAGCAAACTATAAAGGTATGAAACAGAGACTAACAGAAGTAGACTGGAGTAAAATAGAGAAAACACCCACAGAAGAAGGATGGTTGTTCTTCAAAAATGTAGTACTAGAGGGGCAAAACAATTACATCCCTAAAGTAGACAAATCTAAATGTAAAACTAAATTGCCAAAATGGTTTAATAGATCAATTAAAAAAAATATTCAGCGAAAAAAGGCACTTTATAGAGCATTAAAAAAGGACCAAAAAGAAAGTACGCAGAAAGAGTACACAGAACTGCAAACGCAAGTCAAAAAGGAAGTTAGAAAGGCCAAGAGAGAAATAGAAATGAACATTGCTAAGGGAGCTAAAACCAATTCCAAAATGTTTTTCCAATATTACAACAGCAAGAGAACATTCAAAGAGGAGATTAAATGTTTAAGAGATACAAATGGCAAAATCATAGAGGAAGAAAAAAAAATAGCAAATATATTAAATGATTACTTTTCACAAGTTTTTACAAAGGAAGATACTGACAACATGCCCCACATGTCATCCAGTTCCTATCCAGTTTTAAATAACTTTAGCATAACTGAGGCAGAAGTGTTAAAGGGACTAGGAGCTCTTAAAATAAACAAATCCCCTGGGCCGGATGAGATCCTCCCAGTAGTACTCAAAGAAATGAAAGAAGTAATTTACAAACCGCTAACCAAGATCATGCAGCAGTCTCTTGACACAGGGGTGGTACCGACAGACTGGAAAATTGCAAACGTAATACCGATCCACAAAAAGGGAAACAAAACTGAACCAGGTAACTACAGACCAGTAAGCCTGACTTCTATTATATGCAAACTTATGGAAACTATAATATAATAAGATCCAAAATGGAAAATTACCTATATGGTAACAGGGTCCTGGGAGACAGTCAACATGGTTTTAGGAAAGGGAGATCGTGTCTAACTAACTTGCTTGATTTTTTTGAGGATGCAACATCGATAATGGATAATTGCAAAGCATATGACATGGTTTATTTAGATTTCCAGAAAGCTTTTGACAAAGTCCCGCACAAAAGATTAATTCTCAAACTGAACGCAGTTGGGATTCAAGGAAACACATGTACATGGATTAGGGAGTGGTTAACATGTAGAAAACAGAAAGTACTGATTAGAGGAAAAACCTCAGAATGGAGTGTGGTAACCAGCGGTGTACCACAGGGATCAGTATTAGGTCCTCTGCTATTCCTAATCTACATTAATGATTTAGATTCTGGTATAGTAAGCAAACTTGTTAAATTTGCAGACGACACAAAAGTAGGAGGAGTGGCAAACACTGTTGCAGCAGCAAAGGTCATTCAAAATGATCTAGACAAGATTCAGAACTGGGCAGACACATGGCAAATGACATTTAATAGAGAAAAGTGTAAGGTACTGCACGCAGGAAATAAAAATGTACATTATAAATATCATATGGGAGATACTGAAATTGGAGAAGGAATCTATGAAAAAGACCTAGGAGTTTTTGTTGACTCAGAAATGTCTTCATCTAGACAATGTGGGGAAGCTATAAAAAAGGCTAACAAGATGCTCGGATACATTGTGAAAAGTGTTGAATTTAAATCAAGGGAAGTAATGTTAAAACTGTACAATGCACTAGTAAGACCTCATCTTGAATATTGTGTGCAGTTCTGGTCACCTCGCTATAAAAAAGATATTGCTGCTCTAGAAAGAGTGCAAAGAAGAGCGACCAGAATTATTCCAGGCTTAAAAGGCATGTCATATGCAGACAGGCTAAAAGAATTGAATCTGTTCAGTCTTGAACAAAGAAGACTACGTGGCGACCTAATTCAAGCATTCAAAATTCTAAAAGGTATTGACAGTGTCGACCCAAGGGACTTTTTCAGCCTGAAAAAAGAAACAAGGACCAGGGGTCACAAATGGAGATTAGACAAAGGGGCATTCAGAACAGAAAATAGGAGGCACTTTTTTACAGAGAATTGTGAGGGTCTGGAATCAACTCCCCAGTAATGTTGTTGAAGCTGACACCCTGGGATCCTTCAAGAAGTTGCTTGATGAGCTTCTGGGATCAGTAAGCTACTAACAACCAAACGAGCAAGATGGGCTGAATGCCCTCTTCTCGTTTGTAAACTTTCTTACGTTCTTATGTTCTTATGATTCAGCCCTAATTTCAAATTCCGCGCCAGATGCTACACATTATTCTTACCTGCAGTCTGATTGGGCGGCCTTGTTTTACTGTTGCACAGCAGACCTCTGTGATTGGATGCTGCCTCTCACAAGAAGGAACGTTTAAGGAGCTGCAAGGAGAGGCTTTTAATGACCCCTTTGCTGAGCCCACCGCACACCAATGAGATTCTTTGCACACGCCGTGAAGTACTGTGATTGGTGGCTTTTTCGTATTCCTGTTTTTTTTACTCTCATCTCGCTTTACCATTGGTTAACAGTCCTATGCTTGCTGGCGCAGGAAGGTTCGCGCGGGTTATTCTGGTATTTCTGGGAGAAGGTTATGGTTCTTTGTGAGCAAGACAGTAGTGAATAAGTTATATTTAACGTTCATTTTCTTTCAGTTTTAATATAAATAATAACCTGTCAAGATGCACGTGATTAAGAGAGGTGGGTTGTTTTATTTTTTGTGTTAGTTCTTGAAAGAATGTACTGGTAACAAGGCACTTCGCTTTACTGATTATATAACTGTTAGCGTCATTAACAGATAATTTATTAGTAATCACATCGAGGTTTAAATTGTAGGAGCCATTTCGCTTGTGTTTTTTATCTTTTTATTTTATTTTATTTTATTTTTTTAATTGTGTTGACCGGAAACAAGACAGAACGACCAAACTTTTTTTTTTTTTTTTTTTTTTTTTTTTGTTAAATTCTGTGACATCTGTTGTCATTAAAATGTCACACAATTGTGTGTAAGCTCTCAGTTGTGTATTTGTGTTCTTTACGGTTGTGAATATCCCCATCCTTTTGTTTCAGTCTTGGCGCCAATATATGTTGCAGAAGTTTTAATAAGGGTGGAATGGCGGGATATTAACAAAGCTTGCACAAGTATTTTCTGAATTTAGTGTATTTTGTTTCTGGAGCAACTCCCTGTGGTAACGTCTCTAAAAATGTAATTCTGTGCTGTTATTATTTTTGTGTCTAATGTTACTGGAAATGAAAGGCCGGTTTGAGCCCAACGTGCAAACTTCCGACCCCTCGGGGTTTGTGGTACCTCTCTTGCTGAATAAATTACACATTTCAAGCTTCAAACTGACACGTTTTGATAGAGAAAGCATTGTCATTTTACCAAATAGCAATTATGATTTACATCGCATGACCTCATGTAATTAACAGACAGTAATATAAACTAGGTCACCTTGATATTTTTGGCCACTGTAAACCTGACGGTTATGTATAAATCATGCACCTGCATGATTTATACATATAAGATTATTAAGGTAAGTGGTTTATATATGTATATATATGTATATTTTTTTTTTATTTATTGTTTCTAGATGGACGCCAGGAACGAGTCATGTTTGATAAAATTACTTCCCGTATTCAGAAGCTCTGTTATGGACTCAATGCAGACTTTGTTGATCCTGTAAGTAATGAATGTGTATTTGTTCTAGCAACTTGGTCAAAAGTCTGTGTTATTGTAAACTGCTTGGCGTTATGGATACAAGCTAGAAGGTTTAGCAATATAGGTCATGGTGGCATTGCAATTACTTGTCTCCCATTCCATATGAACCCAGATATTGTCTCTTCCCCAGACCCAGATCACCATGAAGGTAATCCAGGGGCTGTACAGTGGGGTCACCACAGTGGAGCTGGATACTCTGGCAGCGGAGACTTCAGCCACTCTGACAACCAAACACCCAGACTATGCCATCCTGGCAGCTAGGATTGCTGTCTCCAACCTTCACAAGGAAACGAAGAAGGTTTTTAGTGGTAAGTGTGCCACAACCTGAGAATTGAAGTAATTGGTGTGTGCCGCAAACAGATTTTTATGTATATATTTTTTTTCTTCCACTACATGCAGAGGTGATGGAGGATCTGTATAACTATGTCAACCCTCTGAATCAACGCCATTCTCCCATGATTGCCAAGGAGACGTATGACATTGTCCTGGCGAACAAGGATGTAAGTGTCTGTCGTTTCTTTGACGTTACAGTAGATTTCATGGTGTTACCACACATTTACATTGTACGTAAAACTTTTCCTCTTGCAGCGCCTTAACTCTGCCATCATTTTTGATCGAGACTTCTCTTACAACTTCTTTGGGTTTAAGGTAAGAAGACTTTTTTTTTTTTTTTTTTTTTTTTTTTTTCTGAGTTGCAAGACTGATATTCACAGAACAATATAAATGTTGGTTGCGTTGCAGGCTGTCCTAAATCTGACATCTGTATATGTGGTTTTACAGGTCTGTTGAGATGGAACAAAGTCAAACAAACCACTGTTTCATTAAGGAAATTTGTCATTGTTTCAGTTATATAGTTAAATCTGTATTTCTCTTTCAGACACTGGAACGTTCCTACCTCTTAAAGATTGATGGCAAAGGTAACATATATATATTTTTTTTTAACTCTGCAAGTATTTTGAAGTGACATTGTTGTTTCTGGCGCCCCAGTGGTTGTAGTTAGTGTTATATTCATGATTTAACTCCTAAAGGTCTGACTAACATCTTTTCTTAAAGTGGACCTACCGAGGATGAATCGGTCATACTAACAAAGTTAATTCAAGGATAATTTGATTAAATTGGTTAACTTACTGTCATCTCTAGTGGCTGAGAGACCCCAGCACATGTTGATGAGGGTGTCTGTTGGGCTGCACAAGAATGACATTGATGCTGCTATTGAAACCTACAACCTCCTCTCTGAAAAGTGGTTCACCCATGCATCCCCCACTCTCTTCAATGCTGGAACTAACAGGCCACAGCTCTCCAGGTATGTCCACATTCAGTAAGCTGAGTCAGTAGAGAGAACTGGGGGGGGGCAGAATAAATCTTATCTAATTTCAATTTAGTACACATTTAGCTTAAACAAAAAACATAGCCATGTGCACTGCTATTTACTGTGGTTACAGAATGACTGAATCATGGTTACCAAAAGTAACAATACTTGGAATAAGCTAAAGCTTCCAAGCAGTGAATGTGTTTAGACCTGGCTGATTTTTGTCGTCATTGTCAAATTTTTAGGATATAAATTAATAACTGTAACCTGCGTAGGGGATTGCACCTTTAAGCCCCCCTGAAGTGTCATTCAGATCAGCCCAGAGAGATGCTTGGAACTTGAGCACCTTAACCTTTAAAGAAATATCTTAACAGACTGAAAGCCTAGACTTGTTAACACTTCAAGTGATAGCCAGCCATGCAGTTTTTATCTGATTTCTATACTGGAGCTGAATACTGTGTCTGCAGTGACATGTCTGGTTGCTGACTGCCTTGCCCATCTCCTAGCTGTTTTCTGTTGAGTATGAAGGATGACAGCATCGAAGGGATCTATGACACGCTGAAGCAATGTGCCTTGATCTCCAAATCTGCCGGGGGTATAGGGGTGGCTGTCAGCTGCATCCGAGCCACTGGAAGCTACATTGCTGGGGTGAGGACTGCAGGGAATTTTAATTGATAGGTAGTGGGATTGTAAACCAGTCTATTGGGTATTTCTTTGTGGTGGGAGCCACAAAAAATAAATTTTTAAAGTTACTTTTGCCTCAATCGTTTATTCCTCAGAGTGTACAACAATTGTTTTATACAATTTTGACAGCCTTACCTTAGGTAACATTAGGTTGTTCAAGGTTTGTGCTTGGAAGTGTTCTGTGGAACCAGCTGTCTATGGGTCTGGTTTTCCTATACCCTAATCGTACTTTTGTTATGGAGTGGGCAATTTTGGCAAAAAGTTGTCTGTTGTGGGAAAATACAGGCCCCATGTATCTTAATACAGAAGATCTTTGACCAACATTTCTTGCTTCCATTGCAGACAAATGGAAACTCCAACGGTCTGGTTCCCATGCTGAGGGTTTATAACAATACTGCTCGTTATGTGGATCAGGGAGGCAACAAGGTAACAGTATTCAGGATTACTGAATTGTAAAGTAAAACCCTGGTTAATTGTGTGGTTGTCTGGGTTTAAACGCACCAGTTCTATTTGCAAATACATTGGAGTGAGGACATGAATACCCTCAAACGGGTATTTTGCTGCCTGCCTGTTTTTCATAATTGTACCAATGTCTCTGTGGGAGGCTGTCAACATCATAACTGTTTACAGTTTTGCTGTTTTAAAAGTTCTTTTAAATATTCCTTTTAGCACCCAAGTCAAAAAAATAACTTGTTTTCTTTCCAAATCAAAGTCTTAATTCTCAGGAGCTTCCATTGAAATTGTCATGTTTTAGATGATCCTTATGTAAATGAGAGTGTTTACTGGTCTGCACTTTGTTCTGACACTCGGCTAAAACACAATTCTGCTGGTACGCAAGATACAGGTATCGCAATTGCTGCAAATTTTGCGTTATGAGCAATAATGTCTTTTATTACTTTTTGAAAACGAACAAATATTTAAATTGAGCAAATATCTGAACATGAAAATTCTGTGCTCGTCCCAGCACTAGTTTAAAACACTGTTTTGGACTGTGTTTTGAAATATATGCCCTTTTGTTACAGAGACCCGGTGCATTTGCCATATACCTGGAGCCCTGGCATTTTGACATCTTTGATTTCTTGGATCTGAAGAAGAACACAGGAAAAGATGAGCAGAGAGCCAGAGACCTCTTCTACGCTCTCTGGATCCCTGATCTCTTCATGAAGAGAGTTGAGAACAATGAGGTGGGACATCACGGATTTATTTATGTTCAAATCAATTAGTTGCTGATCATTAGCCTAGGTCCCTAAACATTTCTTAACCCTTTGTGGTCCTATGTCGGACCAGGTCCGACATTACAATTTTCCGGTCCGATGTCGGACCCTGTCTATAAAATAAAATGTGTTACTATGTGTGTGTACATTACTGTATGTGTGTGGACTGCGGCGTCAATACGAAGGCATCTTTAATTAGAGGGTGGCGCCAAATTGAAGTAATACGGTAATGAAAGCAACAAAAACAGCACTACAAGAAAATTACAAAAATAAAAATAAACAGGTAAAACGCACAGAACCTAAAAGCAATTTAGAAAGCCATAGTAAAAAGATGTGTTTTTAAAAGATTTAAAAATCAGAGCTTCCCTTATTGCGAAGGGAAGCATGTTCCACAGATGAGGCACGTAACTGGCAAACGCCCGATCTCCCATTGAACTTGTTCTTACGAACAAATAAGAGCTACCAAAAACATGAATATGGATATCTAAGAGTAGAATCAAGTACAAGATACAGTGAATAGTAGTAATGCAGTACAATTTGGTAAGGTATGTAGCAGTTCATTGTGAGTACAAGCTGCTGCAAGTACTGGTGCAATAGGGGGCCATCTAGTCCAGAGTTGTGAGGTTTACAGATGCAGTCTGAACAGGTGTGTCTTGAGGAGCCAGAAGGTTGTCTGGGACTGAACAGTCCTGATATCTGTGGGTAGGTCGTCCCATCACTGAGGGGCAAGGGAGGAAGAGGAGTGCACTCCGGAAGTGGGGGATGGGACGAGTGGGGTGGGTACAGCTAATGTTTTGGTGGCAGAGGGGGTGTAGGGAGAAGTCTGGGGATAGAAGGGAGCAGAAAGGTCAGTACTTAATTATCCAGTTATTCTAATAAGGGAGATGATTTTACTGTTGTAGCTGTTTTTAAATGGTTGTCATTTGCGCAATGCATGTTGCCATATTATGTCATTGTCTGGTATGCATGTTTTTAGGGAATGTCTATCTTACAGTAGCTGTAAAGAGGCCTTGTGACCTGTGTGATTATTTTCCAAGTGTTTGTTTTTACCTAAATGGTGTATGGTTGACCCTTTCTGTAATGTTGACTAAACCCTGTCCCACATTTTACAGGACTGGTCCCTAATGTGTCCCAGTGATTGTCCAGGACTGGATGAGTGCTGGGGAGAGGAGTTTGAGAAACTGTACACCAGGTAATGTCATCCTGTTCTGTTTTTAGGTTTCATAAATTCCTTAAACAAAAAGTGTTAATTGATATGTAATGTAATATCTGAGCTGTAGTCGCAGAACGTGGCTTGCATTCTTATGTTTCTTGTATTCGCCATGTAGGTATGAGAATGAGGGTCGTTTCCGCAAGAAGGTGAAGGCCCAGCAGGTGTGGTATGCAATCATTGAGTCGCAAACAGAGACCGGCACGCCCTACATGCTTTATAAAGATGCCTGCAACAGAAAGAGCAACCAGCAGAATCTGGGAACCATCAAGTCCAGCAACCTGTGCACTGAGGTTGTAGAATACACCAGCCAGGATGAAGTGAGTAGGATAATAGTAAATGGAGTAAAAGTCTAGCCCCACCGGAGACCAATGTGATCTTGCAATGGAAGCTTACTTGATGGGACGAATCAAGGGGGTGGGGGTAGAGTTTTACAACTTATCAAGGATCCTGCAAAGTTATGGAAGACTAATGTTACTGGATGATTCTGGCTAAACTTTAGGGACAAAGGTTGTGTCTAATCTCTGTCATTGGTTCTTGCAGGTAGCTGTGTGTAACCTGGCTTCCATAGCTCTCAACATGTACGTCACATCTGAGCGCACTTTCGACTTCAAAAAACTGGCCTCTGTCACAAAGGTCATTGTGAGGAATTTGAACAAAATTATCGAAATCAACTTCTACCCTGTCCCTGAGGTATGTAGCATATTATTACTTGTCTGTACAAGTAGTGAGCTTTTGCTTCAGTGAACATTTTATATTTATTTAAAGCAGTTTATGGAAAGCTGAAATGTGTGTGGTGTGTAGTAAATTAGTAAAAGTAGTAAATTCCTGCTGAAATATCAAGGTTTTTCAGCTGAACGTATACAGAGGGGATATGGGACTAACTGAAATTCTGTTTGATCTCAATGAAATGGCTTGTACAGACCCTGCACATTAGAGGCAGCTTATTGTTCGCGTTATAACTTCATTACTTAATTCCCCATAAATTGATATTGCATTAGTACTCTGACAATGTTAAAGGCTGACATATACGCAGGTATGACAGAACTGTCTGTTGTACTCCTGAAAATACGAACTGTTAAGTTAACTGTAATTGGTGTGTTCACCATTTTAAAATGTTACTGTTTCCCAGGCTGAAAAGTCAAACAAGCGTCACCGGCCTATTGGGATTGGAGTGCAGGGTCTGGCTGACACCTTCATTCTGATGCGCTTCCCTTTCGAGAGTGCTGAGGCTCAGCTCCTCAACATTCATATCTTTGAGACCATTTACTACGCAGCGCTGGAGGCGAGCTGTGACCTAGCCAAAGAGCTTGGGCCCTATGACACCTATGAGGGCTCCCCAGTCAGCAAAGGGGTAAGTTTGCCTTGCAGCAGGTTATATAGGAGAGAGAATCTTTGTTTTATGGACTTGCTGTAGAAGAGCCAGATTCTGTATATTAAATATGCATTTTGTATCAATTATTGCTCTGACCAATTTGAGTAGTTTCTGTGAAACCCATTCATTCAAATTTGAGTTCTAGCTTTTTTATTATACTTGTCCATTTATCTTTTCTAAAGTGGGATTATCCATGGAAGCTTAAACTAGCTGCTATTCTCTGGAGAGCTCTGTGTTAAGTGTATATGTATGCTTGCCTTAGATTCTACAGTATGACATGTGGGAGAAAACCCCTACTGACCTCTATGACTGGAAAGCACTGAAGGAGAAGATTGCAAAGTAAGCAACTGTACACTGTTTTGACAGCATGTTGCCCATATCTTTAAAAGTGTATCGCTTTTAAAATATATGGATGGAAATACAAGGCTGTACGCTATCAGCAGTAAGCTAAACTCGTTTACACTTAAAAACGTATTCATTTTTGCCAAATTCACAAAGAAGCACAATCTAGGGGCCATTTCATGCATTCAGGTAATTGTCTGCATTGCTGATACAGTGCTCCCCATTTAAATTAAGCAATACAGAATGTACTAAACAAATGAAAGTGAATACAGAACTGAAAGAATCTTGTGAAATCAAGGCTTGAATTAAATAGTGAATGGCTGAATGTTTTTGTTAACTGTACTTGAGCGTGTACACAATTGAACCCCCTAGTCTATCGACTTTTTATATTGATACATGTCTGGTATTTCACAGCATCATGGAGTGAAAATGAGTCGGGTGAAGGAATGGAAATAAGACCCCTACTGCATAGCAGTTTTACTACAAGCGTGATTAGCCGCAGTGTATAGGCAACAAGCCCAGGTGTGTCTTAATATACTTCAAGTAAAACTAGGAAGGGATCAAACTGATATGCAATATGAGTCTTATTTCTGTCCCTATGGTGAATAGGTTGCTGCCTCTTAATCTTAAGATGTTTAAAAACATTGAAGTATATCTAAATTCGACAGAGATCTCTTTTATTGTCTGCTCTTGAGTGAGAAGGAAATGCAAAATTCTCCTGGATTCTTCAAAGGCTTTTTGCAGTTCCACTAACCTAAACTTCTTTTGCAGACATGGTGTGCGCAACAGTCTTCTGCTGGCTCCCATGCCCACAGCCTCCACAGCCCAGATCCTGGGTAACAATGAGTCTATCGAGCCCTACACCAGCAACATCTACACCCGCAGAGTCCTCTCTGGGGAGTTCCAGGTACTGTAATACCACCCCTCTACAGACCTGCTATTTTGTTCTTCCAAAGCACTTTCAAATTCAGTTATTCTTTCCAAGAGTCTACTTTTGTTGTAGTGATGCCAATTAAGACTTGTTCTATAACAGTTTTGATCAATTACAGCTAATCTGGTTGGTTTCATGATGTGCACAGGTGTTTGATTTTAATTATTAAAGAGGGCTTGGCTTCCATAACTCATAGTAACTTGTAATAACTCAAATATTTTGGAGGCTAGGATCAGTTGGTGAGCACTGCAGATATTTGAACGGGATGCATCAGAAAAGTTACTCTCTCTGTCTTCTGTATTCAGATTGTAAATCCGCACTTACTGAAGGACCTGACAGAACAAGGGCTTTGGAGTGAAGAGATGAAAAATCAAATCATTTCTCAGAACGGATCCATTCAGGTTAATGCCCAGTATTTTATTGATTTGCATAATCCAATTAACTTTAATTTTGTTTTTTAGTTACATGGCATGAAATCAAAGCAAATCTGTGTTGGTGTAAATTTACTTTATCAAGTCAGTGTAAGCAAACTTCATTGTCAGTCTGTAGCAATAAAATGATGTAAAATAAATGGTTTTGTCATACACTGTACTAATGGTGACTTGACAGCCAACAGAAAAGGATATATGCATGTGTAGATTTTGCAGTGAAGTCCCATGCTTGCAAAAAAAAAAAAAAAAAAAAAAAACAGGCAGCTAGGACATGGTGGTTACCAAGGAGGAGATTTCAAAAGGCGGTGTACCATTTCTCCAAATTAGGCCATCTCTGAAATCCCAGATGACATCAAGGAGCTCTACAAGACGGTGTGGGAGATCTCTCAGAAAACCATCATCAAGATGGCGGCTGACCGCGGGGCATATATTGATCAGAGCCAGTCGTTGAACATCCACATTGCAGAGCCAAACTATGGCAAGCTCACCAGTATGCACTTCTATGGTTGGAAACAGGTAAGGCAGGGGAGACCCCACCCCTTACAGCAGGCAATGCTCAGAAATCCTGCTACGATGTCAACATGAGGTGTGCTGCATGTAAATGTGAAGTGATACAACATGGGCTAACATTGCTTCTGAAACAGAAACTATGAGGCGCACAGGCGGAACATATTTTGAATTCCTAAACTGATTTCTTGTAGGAACTCTGTGTGCTGACTGACCCTTAGTCCAGAGTGCTTTTTATTGCATATAATTCATTGTCTTTTATTTTCCCAGAAAACATGCTATTTTTGTTTAAAAGAACAGATATTTAGAAATGTATGGCAACCTTTCAATTTTCTAGCTTTAAGACAAGACTAAATTTGGACTTTTATTTATTTAGTTTGTTCCAGAATGCATATAAAATGACCCAGTCTTAATGAATTGTTGGTAATTTACTTTAGACATTTTAAATGATTGGTGAGAAAATATATAAATTATTGAAAGCCTTTTCTTAGCTCTACCTTAAGCAGTGTTTTCTTATGTTTGTGGTAATAAGAAACCATGTTGTGAGTGGAATACTTACACACTTGGTCAGGAACAGCAGCAGAAAGAGGCTTGTGTCGCTCACCTATTTCTTTCTTCCTTAGGGGTTAAAGACTGGCATGTACTACCTGAGGACGAAGCCAGCTGCTAACCCAATCCAGTTCACGTTAAACAAGGAGAAGCTAAAGGAGAGTGAGTCTGTGATTGATACCGTGGAGATGAACAAGGCAGCTATGGTGTGCTCCTTGGAGAACAGAGACGACTGCCTGATGTGCGGTTCCTAAATCTCCCTGTTAGCTTGTCCTTACCAGACTGCTCGGATGTAAATCGTTTTCAGTGACATAAACCTTGGATGTGGGAGAGGGGCACAATCCTAGAACATTTGCTGCACATGCTCTATATCCACCATCAACTGAATTGTAACTATTGCATACCCAGTAAGGTAATTTGGTGACAGTGACACGTTTTTGTTTTGCAAGAGTAAATGCAGCTTTTGCTTGGTTAAGATGGATCTGTTGGTTTGCAGCGTCAGTCACATGCTGGTATAATGGCTGTATACTGATAAAAGCTGTTTGATTTGCATGCATCTTAAAACCGATTACAAAAGAATTGCAGACTTTGAAGCAGCCACAAACACAGTAAATATCTTTTGCAAAGATGACCTGCTGTCTTTGCTTAAGATGTGTATATAAACTTGCTTGCTTACTATACAATTTTACTTGAAGGGGTAGGCGTATGGCTAGCCGCATAAACCAGTTGACTCTTACAGTATTGTCACAGTTATAGTATTTTCAAAATTTCTGAGCATATTTTGGGGTGACTGATAAAGTTTGTATTTCTATTGTACATATATATTTTTAATCTTTTTCACAACATTACCTATATTTCTTTAAAGTTACCTAGATGTTTGAAGTTATAATGAATTGGTTTGATTGCAGGTATTCTACACTGCTGAGCAAAAGCCATTAGACATGTTGCATTTTTCTAATCCTGATGCATTATGAGCATCAACAATTTACTCAAATCCTCCACTAGTGTTTTCTACTATTATAACAGCCTTGACTTGCAAGAAGGAAAAACATTAAGTGAAATAGCTTGCATCACTTGATTTTAAGGTATGGTATCTGAAGCATAATCAACAAGTACAGAGAAACCTCTGTAATTCACTCCTGGGTTTGTCAGACCCGAAAAGCTGTCTAACAAGGATGAGCAATACTTGAAGATAATATCCTTAAGGAATAGAAAGAAGACGAGCATTGAATTGCCATCAGAACTGGCAGAAGCCACAGGTGTCGCCCATCTATCAACCTTTGACCATAGTTCCATTGTTTTAGCTTACTAGTCTTGTTCCCCTTTCTTAGCAGGTATTTGTACTGCAGCACATCCTCCTGATTTCGAGAGTGACCTTTGTACTGTTGATTTGATGGACAATGCCACATGTTCCTTCTGCCAGTTCTCTTGTTAATTCAATGCTTGCCTTTTGTATTCCTTAAGGATATTATCTTCAAGTATTGCTTATCCTTGTTAGACTGCTTTTTGGGTCTTCCAGTCCTGGGTTTGTCAATACTCTCTACTTGTTGATTATGCTTTGGATACCACACCTTGAAAATAGTGATGCAAGCTATTTCACTCTGTGTTTTTCCTTCTTTATGCAAGTCAAGGTTGTTATAATAGTAGAAAACACTAGTGGAGGCTTTGAGTAAATTATTGATGCTCATAATGCATCAGAGTAGGAAATGCAGCAGGTCTAAGATTTTTGCACAGAAGTGTATATATCTCTATCTTCAGAGTATCACCAATCTTGGACTACCTAAAGGTACTTTAGAAAAGGTAGTCTAATATTAGTGTTAAACCATCTGATTATATATTTTTTAAACTTTTTTTTTTTTCTTCCAAGAATCTGAATTGGATGGTATACATTATAATTAACAACAAAACTATATTTTATAGTCCGTTGCCATCTGTTCCTGATACAAACTTGTAGTTTCCTAGAAATCGAACTACAAATTACATCTGCATTTTTATGCAATACAGGTTAATGCAAATAGCAAGGTCTCCTAACTATGGTTCTGGACTAGTTTTTATAAAGCTGGGGGGTGGGGGGGGTTACAGGGTACAGTACCTGCGTTTTGTTTATTTTGTAGTTCTAGTTTACTTATAAAATGTTAGAGCTAACTTGCAAGCTGCAGCTGTTTTAAGAGCTGAAAACAATTCAAAAGGTCTAACTAAGCAAATTATTAGTTCAATTAAGGGTCTAGTTTAAGTAAATGAGAGCTCGGTTGGTGTGAAAACCAGAAGACGCAGGGGTCCCCTAGACCAGGGTTGGGAACCACAGGTATCGGGGCATAAATGCACACATTTGTAACCTCAATGTATTGTGAAATTCTCTCATCTGTAATAAATTTAAAATGCATTTTCTGTCTTTATTTGCTGTATTGTAATAAAAGAGGGAACAGGGAGGGATAAATAAATGTTTTTTGTATTCCATGTGTTGCCTCATCTGCTTGAACTATTGTAATGAGACATGCTAGTTATTATTCCACACATATTGTCCTTTCCATGTACAATGTCTTTCTTCAACAGCTGACTGGTTCAGCTATTCTAAGGATGTATCTTGAGGAATGCTTGCCCTGTGTTGATGGAACTGTATGGCCTTTTGTTCTAAAGCAGGAGGCTCCAATCCCGTTCCTGGTGGGCTGTGTCCCTCCTGGTTTTTGTTCCAACTGTACCCAAAATTATTTAATTGGACAATTAAGTGCTTATTAGAAGCTTAATTGTTCCAATACAATAATGTAGTGTACAGTTAGAACAGAAACCAGGGGACCCTGATCCATCAGGATTGGAGATTCCTTGTCTAATGGCTTTTACTTCTGGTGCAAGTGGCTTCTTCAAATCGTCAGAGAACAGTAATTATTGAAATACATTTTAATCCCCATGCCCCAAGTTGACTGTCCTAGGTTGTATTCATCTCCTTATCTTCTATACAGCATTTAGGCACATAGTTAGTTTAAGTAATGGGTTAGTTTAAGTAATGCCTACACAGCGGATATCTCTGGAATCATTAGCCTGTTATTCATAAATACACTATAAACAGAGGTAAGACACTTAAGTAGAACTTTCTGTGTGTAAATATTCTCGGTTTGTTATTTAAAGGCATCGATTCCCTTATCTGAAGATTGTTTACAACAGGCGTGCCAGTGTTGTAGTGTTTGCAAAAGAGTTTTGATGGCGTTTTCAGCCGGATCTTAGGTTCCGGGTTTTTGAACATCAATTCCTGTTGCATCAAAAATGTGGCTACTGTACCTAATGTCCATGGGAGTAACGGGTGGAAGAAACAAAACTAGTACAACTAGTAGCAGAACAGTCCGCTTGTAATGCTTTTCATAAAAAATAATAATAATTCTGTCTTTAAAGTTGACATTATAAAAAACAAACACTAATCATGCAACACTGAAGCGGATTTCTTTTTCATTCATTTGAAGTCAGATCAGGTACGTCGTACTCTTGAGCAGGTAAGATTTAAAATTATGGCTCACTTTTTATTTTTATATCTTTTTGAAAACTAAATTAGTGCGATGTTACTAAAAGTATGATTTTTTTATTTATTTATTTACTGGTAAGGCAGCATATTTTGCATTCTTAACACAGCACAACAAAAGGTGACCATTTCATAAGGACAGTCAAATGCAAGCATCTCTTTAGCTCGGTTAATTTACTTGTGGTCTTTTTACGGCTTGTGCCTGAGATACCAACATGTTTTATTGGGATGGGGTAAAAGCCGGAACGGTACTTTAATTAATTAAATTGCTTTTAAAAAACAGCATAGAAAGTTACATAGACGTGAGGAGAATATTTTATTAATCAGAACCGATTAATAATGCGCTGTCATTAACCCGTTCCGGCCCAGAACCTTCCTTTTATCACCAAAAAGCTCCCGGAACACTGGGTTCCGAACATGCAAAGATGGAGAAAATTATACTCCTAATAAAAGTAAGTGAGATCAACATAACATTATTGAACTGACCTTTCATTGCCCATTCCGTGCAATAAACAGCTGTATAAATAGAACCGCCCGGACTTCATCGAAGTACCGTTCCGGCTTTTACCCATCTCAAGTTTATTTCACACCATGTCCCTTGAGGGGTTCCGTGAAGCCTGTGGTCAGTAGATGTTCTACTAATCAGTCACACCGTTTATTAAAAAAAAAAAAGTTAGAGTAAGGACTTTTGTTTTAAAGCAACGCTCTTCTGCCCATTACTATTATACTGTAATGCTTTATAATATACATACCTAGAGCCTGTCATTCAAAGTGTTAAATAATTCTGTTCTATTTTCTTCCTGGATTTAGGATGAAAATGAAGGCGTTCTATCTGGATAAGTGTGACTTGCTGATGTTCTGGTTCATCTCTCTGGTGTGTCCGATCATTTTCACCGCATTAGTATGGAAACATTAATAGGCAACATGCAATTCATGACCGTACATGTATCAAAGTAACATGCAAAAGTAGGGCTCCGCTTTTGAAATGATTTAAAGTTTTTAAAAATAAGTCAATTCACCTTATGATTAGTCATAAAATGACCCACATAAATAATTTTTTTTTTTTTTGTCAAGTAGATAACCCTGTGCAGATGTGTATCCAGCACACCAAGGGACCATGTCATGCTTCTGAATCCTCCAAAAGAGCTTGTGTCTGCACACTCCCTCCAAGTCCAGTATTCCTGTTCCAGATCTGCTGTCGTCTACCTGGATGTGCTGGCTTCTTCAGAAACCAGGATCGGCGTCAACATCTTCAGACGGCGATGGCGCTGTGTGGAGGATCACCATCCCAGGATCAAGGTCCTCCGGCTGGATCTGCCTGACCGGATTATCTACCGGGATGACTGGAAAATCAGGAATTCGGTGTGGCTGCTGAGCGCCATGCTCCGAGCCTGGATCTCCGGTGATGATGATGAGTCGTACACCAGCGCCTCAGCCAGGGCGATTGTCCTTCTCCAGCCCCTGCCCCCGTTCAGCCGCCCATTGAAAGAGCACAGCCTTTGCCCGCGCTGGGATGTTGAGCTGCTCTGGAGGCTCCACAAGAATACCATCCCAAAATGCAAAGCAGAGCCAGGTGGGCAGCATTTTGGCATGTCTGGGGGTTGACATAGCTCAGTCTTCAGCTTAATGGGCTGAAATGTGGAAGGTAACGGGAACAAGGTACCACAGTGGTTAGACTTCTTAACTGCAGTATAGGAGATTGTGGGTTTGAATTGAGCACTGAGTTGTGGGGTGGAAGGCAGTGGCTCTGTGACTACGGGAGCTGGGCTATAAGATGGATATATCATTTAACGCTAATGGTAATTTGTCTCTTAGATCTATGCAGTGATTTCTAAACTAAGGCAGTTACAATACGCTAAAACCCTACAGATATTGACCATTTCAATTTCCCTTCAACCAGAGGTTGCCCATTTCCTGAAGTTTGTTTACGCCTCATCCGGAGAGAACTTTGGGATTGTGAGGACACTAGATCCCTATGCGAACAAGGCTCTGGAGCAAATGAGGCAAAGATCTACCACATTTCCAAGGTAATTTAACAAAGCAAAATAAATCTGGCCTCACTGTGTCTTCGAGAGATTTGAATGCAGGTTAGATCTCAAACAGTAGCTTTGAATTCCAAGCTACATAGCAGAACTATACAAGTGAACAAACAATGTGACGACACTCGTCCTCTTCTCTCTGCAGGTGTACCTTCTCCACGTGGCTATACCTGACCCAGCCCTGTAGGTGGCGCTTCTGTGGGGTTCTGCACCACCTGGACTGGAACAATAACTACGCCAGTCCTGCCATCTTCATCACTCACACAGGTTAAAACACTCTTCATTTACCTCAGTTTTGATTTTTATTGACTCTAAGTATTTTTGTCAGATGCAGCGCAGTCATTACCTGTTAGGTAACTGACCATGATGCCAGCTAGGTGTCTTCATCTGACGCCGTGAGCAATACACAGTTATCTATGACCAATGCAGAGGATATTTATTTTCTTTGTATGAAGATCTTTTTTTTTAATGGTTTATCTTCTGGTCTGGATATCTTACGCTCCTTCAAAATGACTGTTTGCTGGGAACCTGATTGGCTGAGCCCGTCATTGGGATTTGAAAGGTTATTCATTTCTATAAACCTCACCGATCACCAGTCTGTTTCAGAGTAGCCGAGTTTATGATCACACTCATACACTGCACAGCTGACATGACCTGCTTGATATTTACCCTGTCCTTTTAAAGAGCACTGATGTTCCTTTTGGTCCTTCGCTGACACTGTGGCCAGTCATCTAGCAGATAATGACTCATTTGTCAAGTATTGTTGCTTAAGTAGGTCAAAGCTATGTTAAGCCTACAACTTAAATATGTTAACTATATATCACATACTATATCACACACAAGTAACAATACGTTTAAGTGACATTCAACAATTATACATGGCAAAATGTGTAGTACTGTATATAAAGATAATGCATAAAACATTTTTCTAAATTGTGTCAATTGTGATAAGTTGTCAATTAAATGTATTAAAATATATATTTCTTGTTGATTACTTGTAATTATTGCTCTTTTTTAGGTGAAACTGTTTAATTACAATCCCACATTGATCTTGCTTGCAATGGGGTTTTAACTTATTCAACATATTGAAAAATGGTGAACATCTATTTTTTTTTTAAATGTTTCCTTAATGTTATGCATGTCCCTGCTGTCTATAACAGTTGTATGTGTTTATTTCCTACACATAGCTTTCTTCTGAGCTGCTTCTTTTGGTTTGAGGTTTTAATGGTGTCATCACAGGTTAGAGAACTTACACACTGCATGCAGATTCAAGCACTTCCCCAATATTTTCACACGCACAGCACATTGTTTTTAAACAAAATGCTGGATTTTATCATTTCTGCTCTCTACTATTCTAATTTGAAAGTTATGTCATCCACTGTGAGGCGAGAAGTGTTTGTGATGTGTGACAACACATCATACATACGTGTGACAACCAGCATGGTGATCATTCCACCTTCCCTGTCTGAAGCGCCTCTATTAAGTACAGTACTGTAGATCTGGATTATATTGGGGCTCGAGGCTCAATACTGTGCCCTATAACTTTGTGGTAAAATTATGAACTGTACACTATGTATTTGCACATTCATTTTGCACTTTGTCATACAGTAGTTCCCACTGTGCTTTGCTACAATATGTGATGTGTATACACAGGAAGATTTTATAAAGGTTTGTAAAATGTTTTTTTGTGTTTGCCAGGGTCGGTCCACATTCAGGTGCAGCAAGTCTCTGGGAAAGCTGGCGCTGTTCTTAGTGAGTTCAAGGTGCCCCTGTTCCAGTGGTGTCGCATTGACACGGAGCTCCAAGCCAAGCAGGTGAGTGAGTACACGCTTTGCTGTTTGACTGTGGGCCTCACCCGAGCAGAGAGGCACAGCCGTTTAGTCTCTGTGCTGTTACACACCGTGTGATTGGTTCAGCCTTTGACGTTTTACGAATATTTATTTTATTTTAGTATTTATGAGGGACAAAGCACTGGCTACAGTCAGGAGCAGTGCAAGACAGGAGCTTCCAGTGTATCCAGTGTCAAGGGTCTATTTTCTGTATTGGTGGGAACAGAAAATTGTGATACATTTTGTGGTGGTTTTGAGGACTGCTGATCAGAGAGCACCCCCATCTGCTCATGGCTGTTTTTTTTATTTTTTATCTCCTCCAGGTCAATGTCACTATGGTGTGTGTAGGAGATCAAAAAACACTTCACAGCACGGTTCACACGTAAGTCCACAGCATCCTCTGGCCGTACAGTAGATGGCTCATAAAAGTTGGAGTTCAATTTCTAAACTGCTTATTACAAAAACATGGGATACAATATACAATGTCATCTTTTTTGATTAAAGACTCCCTGGTTTTACCTGCTTACACTCAACCCGAATATCCTTTTTATTATAATTGCACTGTAATTGTATTGCACTGAAACAGCGGGCAATGGTTGTGTTAAATGACTTTCTGAGGCTTTCCTGAGACATTTATTTCATTTTGATATGTTCTAAAACATTTTTTTTTAAAATGTAATTTTATTTGGTTTAATAGGCAACTGTTAGCAACTTATTTTGTTAATAATAATTAATAAGAAAGCCTTTGCATTTGAAGTTAATGATATGTTAATGATAATTAGATTTTTTAATATGCATTTCATTAATTTATAATGGAAGCAAAAGCCCTGTATTTATAGTCTGGTCTTTCTCGGCAGGTTTGGTGGGGTTATCCAGCTGGACGACACAGAAGGCTATTTTGTGCTGGGAGGAGGGCAGTTTGTCCGGGGGATCGAGGGGTTTTACGGCCCATCTGTCTACCATCGCAACGGGTTCTCTTCTGCCCATCAGGTGTGCTCTGCAGACCCTCCCCGTATCACAAGCTTATAAAGACGTCTCTGCAATGTTTATTAATGTAGATTTAATAAACATGATATATCAACACGGCATTGGGTGTCCTTCCATTCATTTAAAACTTTTCAAGGGGCATATCAAATTATGTTACTGCACTGAGGAAGGGCAGTGGCCGAAACACGTCTGCATGAATTCGCTTCACTGTCTTTTCATAATGATGTTATAATAATAAATATATAAGCTTAACAGCAGGAACCTCATGAGTGCTTTGCTTTTTACGACATTCTGCATGTCACCTGGAACACAGGACTGCAGTACCCTCAGTAGCTGGAGGCTTTTCTGTTTGCAGGGAGTGTCTCTGATTTTTGTCTTTTTGTCTAGCTGTCTGACCTCAGCCTCCCTGAGCCTATCAGATCTCTGGATTTCGCGGGCTGGTTTAACTCCTGCTGGGCGTTTAAAGATGAGCTCTTACAGAAGGGGAGGGGCTATGCGATGAGAGCCCGGCTGGAGAGAGAGGCTGGTAAGACACATGTCTGCCAGCTGCCAGTAACTGACCTTGGGTCCACAAGGGGCAGTGTCCGGTATACTAACAGAATAATAGATTTAGACATAAACATTTCATATTCACGCGCCTTACCCAGAAACAGCAATCTAATCTATCTGTTTGGTATTTTGTAGGAACTCAGTCCGGCCTGATTATCCAAAATAAACAGTAATGCAAATTGCTTTGTTAAAAGTTTTCATTTTACATGAATGCATGTCAAAGCAGAAACCTTAACGTCCAACATGTTTTGTAATAGAGGAAAATGCATAAAGCTGAGATTTCCTGAATAGAGAATGATAACATGTTCAAAGACGTGCAGGTGCCCCACCCAGTAATATATAATATACTATCAAAACTCTGTGTTATCATGTCATTCCTACCTAATGTAGTGATGTATCATCACTTTACTTTAAATCACTCCAAACTAAAGCTAACAGTGAATCAGTGAGGAAGCAATACCAGTGTGTGTCCATTGGGTGGTGCCAGAACTTCACTTCATCATGAAGTCAGTGACAGTCCGCTTTGTCAAGCATTCCTCATTCAACCCGTCCTAGGGGATATACTATCAAAATTGACAATGTTGTATTTTTCGTTTTTTTAGCCAGCTGTAGTAATACGTACACAGAATGGTTTACCAGGAGTGATCCAGCCCCTCCACTACAACAGTGTTTCCAGTGGGAGGTGCCAGTTCACCCTCGACAACGCCCAGTCACCAGGCTCATACAGCAAATGGCAGCCAGAAGTGGTAGGTTTAAGGCGATCGTACAAAAAGATTGAACAGTATTAAATGAAGTGTCTGAGTCATTCTAGATGGAATGCAATAATTTAATAAAGCGTGCATTAATAAATGCAATAAGGGGCACACACAGGCTGGCAGCCCTATGCACTGCCTCTCTGTCTCTCTGTGTCTTATACAGGGGAGACAGGTCATCTGGACCTGGTGGGGAAGAAACTGTACGCTCTGTTCCTGAGGAGAGTGACACAGAAGGGAGGGATAGCCAAGGTTAGGCCCATGATGCCACTTCTGTTACAGGCTGGGTGTCTCGGGGACCACAGTGCCCTCTACCTCTCAGCAGTCCTTTATCACACTGGTTTTGGAGTCAACAAAACACCTAGCAAGGTAATAAGCGTGTGTGTGTGTGTGTGTGTGTGTGTATGTGTGTGTGTGTGTGTGCACGTGCTGTCACACCCAACCCTATTTTGTTAATAACTTGTTTGTTCTGAATTGGCTGTGCGGCTGTGTGTCCCCAGGCTCTGCTGCTGTCTCTCCTGGCAGCCCAGCAGGACTCCCGCCTGGCTCTGCTGCGTCTCGGGAACCTGCACCACTTGGGGGAGTCTGGCCTTCCTGTTGACCATGCCCTTGCCTATGCCTACTACTCCAACATAGCGGCACAGACCTTGATAGACAAGCAGCACCCCAGCCTAGGACAGGTAGGGGCCAGATAACCTTTTGTGAAAGATAATGAAAGGAGCTGAAATAATCCCGGCTGATCTTAACTGTTATGCATTAGCGTTAGGTTTATATCCTGTTGTCGTCTCCAGTGTACCGGCTATATCGAAGCCTTTTTTCCATTTCATGCACTGGCCGCTTGTTTTGTATCAAGCTTGCGTTTAACAAAAGAGGTCTGAATACAGCTCTATCCTAGACACCAGTATGTTGCCTTTGTTTAGGCTGCATCTCGTGCAGGAGGATGGTGTGATTTGCCACACAGCAAATATTCCACCCCTACTGCCCAGGACATCCCAGAGCCAAGATGTAGAACATGTGCAGGGTCATCTTGCTAGACTCCCCCTCTCCGTCTCTCTCTCTCTGCAGGCGTATGTGGAGTCGATTCGTCTGATCGACGAGGAGGTCTTGAAGCAACAGACCAACGAGAATGGCGACCTCTTCCTGTGGCTCAGGTTTCAGGCGCGGAGAGGCGTGGCAGGTGCCCAGGTACGTACTGCCCTAGGGCGCTTTCATTTGAACCATTCATGCAACCAGTTCTTTTTATATGTCTATTATTGCCACAGGAAAGGTGATACCCCTCCTTAATCCATTATACAGCATGTCTGCATATGAAGAGGACCATTTTAGAGTACATTGTACTTTAGTCATTCAGAAATAAGTTTGTTGTTGCGGTCAAAATGCATATGTAAAGAAAGTATTTGTTTTTAAATTAGCAAAATCTGGGGCGGATGCTGTTTTGGGGTCAACAAGGGGTGTCCCCGAATCTGCAGGCAGCTGTGAAATACTATGAGGCAGGAGCGAGAAAGGAAGAAGACCCTGTGTCCATGTATGACTATGCCATCGTCCTTCTCAAGGTCAGGCTCCTATTACTATTATTATTGTTAGTCAGAGTAGCTATAGGGAACGGGAGTATGTATCTTTTCCATTTAGATGTGCTGAATGTGAAGTCATTACAGATTTCAATGATGTGTGTTTTCTCAGGGACATGGAGTGCAGCAGGATATCCCAAAGGCTCTGAAATTCCTTAACAAAGCAGCAAAGCAGGTATTGTTCTTCACTGCATGCATATCTATGTGGGTATTCACTCTGCCTGTACAATATGTAAACCTCAGGAAGGGTTATATTGAATGATAACAATGACAACGGTGTTTAGATCAATTGACTAGACCCCAGCATCTGCTAATGAAAAATACCCTTGTATTGTTAACCATAGGGCTCGTACGTACACTTTGGGTAATTGGGACATCCTATCTATGCAAATTGAAGGCTAACAGTATTTGGGAGGCTGTGACACTAATGAACAAGGCATAGTTCTTCTTATCCAGAACATTTTTATATAGCAGCTAAACAAAACAACAATGGAAAACAAGTTGTAGAGAGCAGAGTTTTGCTAAAAGCAAGGGCTTGCAGGATTGTCTTGCTTGGGCTGGTGCTGCATTTCCCCACATTTTATCTTACAGTCCCATGCTATACCAGACTTATCGGTTCTGTACAGTGATGTGCTGGAGTCCTACAGTGTCTGGGACTGTGTTTACTGGTTTTCATACATTCATAGCTTCCTATGGGTGTTTCAAATTGCATTTGGCTTTACTCTCAAAATATACACATTTTAGCTTGGCATACCTCAGTACACCGCGTTCCTCGCCTGTGATCTCTCCCGCTTTCTCGATACAGGATTTCGTCCCTGCGATCAACGCCCTGGGCTGGTACTACGAGCGCTTCGAGCAGGATTACGAGAGGGCGGTGCAATTTTGGGAGAGGGCTGACGAGATGGGGGACCCTGAGGCACCCTTCAACCTAGGGGTCATGTACTCCCTGGGGCTGTATCCAGGGAAAGGTGCTGACAAGGTCAGCACCACGCGATCAAGCCTACAGGAATGTTTGACACCTAGACTTAAATGTTTAAAGATCAGTTACTGCCGATTTTTTTTAAGTATTAAAAATGAAACTCTGTTGTTTCTTTCATTGTCATCATTCCCACAGTTTATGGCTTACAAATATTACCTGAAGTCTGCCGGGAGAGCACACACAGACGGGGCAATCCGGCTGGCTGACATGTGGATTCAAGGCATTCCTGGTCTGGTACCCCGGCTGCCTCTGGACGCTGTGCTGTAAGGGTTAAATATTTGACGAGTCAGAAGCCGGATATTTGCTAAAGGAGTGTTAAGGCTTTAAAAGTAATGTCTAGCCTCTTATTAACACTTTTTAAAAATTTTGGTTAACTAAACAACAGATTAAAAAGGTATAAGATGCTTATCACTTTCTGTGCTGTAGGTCACCGTTGATACCAGGAAGAAGATGTTTAGTTCTTTAATCTGTAAAACAAGCAAGCAAGAAAAGGGACACCAATGAGAATGTCGCTAGTTGCTGATAGCTGGGATTAGAACATAGATTTGATAGCATTGGTTACTATGGAGTATGAAGCACTCCATATTACACAGACAATACATTCAAATCCTGTTGTTTTTTGTGACAGTTTTTCTTGATGTTTTATGAGGTTAACAGTAATTCTGAGGGGTTCTGTGCTCTGTTAGTGTCTATAATTGTCTTTCAGATGGGTTCAGTGCTGGGGGTGAATTGCTCAAAATCTGTCAATCAAGCCTGTGATTCTCATTCTAGAATGTCAGTCTGCAATTGTGGAACATTTCAACTCTGTTGGCTCCACTTGCTCTGTGCTACCGTCTGTACTATACAATACAATAGAAATGTCAAAGCATCACATCACTTTCTGAAATTAAGAAAATCAAAGGCTTCGCAGACATGTAGAAGCCCATCTCCAGCAGTGATCTTCACTGAAAGCTCAATAGACACAAATATAGAAAGATATTGAATCAGCATGCCTCGTCAGGAGAAGTCTTGCGTGAGACGGCATTGCCAGGCTAGAGCTGTGCTGTTTCACGCTCTGCTTGCTTACTGGATTTCCAGGTGGACCAAGTGGGTGTCGGAGCAGAATGGTTACCTGGGAGCTCTGCTGAGGAAGTCCCTCGAAGCCTACCTTCGCCAGGACTGGTAATTCAATCCCATTCACTTTTCAATAATAATACTTCCAAGAGTTCACTTTTATAACGTTCTCAGTACTCACTGTTTCTGGCACTGGTGTGCTGCATATTGTTTCTATTGTTTTGATATTCCACAAATATGGGGGGCCACTATAGGCAGTCAGGGCAGTACTGATTCAACAAGACTAGTCCTGAAAGTGTTCTGGAGGGGCCATTTCTAAATTACTACCGCCTTTAATTCCTTTGGGATGTTGGAGTTGTCTGTTTCCTAGAGTGGTCCATATAGTCCTCACTTTTGATACTTCTCTGTAAATTGTGGGAACCTGCCGTCTTGCCCATGGTGACTAAACTGACTTGAACCAAGGAGATGCAGCTTTTTCATGACAGAGCTGTAATACTGTTGCATAATACAGGAATCAGTCCTGTGGGGAAAGCCCAATTACCAAAAAGTGTGTATTACATATCACATGTTTTTTATGTAGACTTGTATTATAATACGACTTAATAGGCAAACAGATGAACCACTAGATTTGCCCGGGAAGTGACTTACCTCAACCTGTCGTTAATGTGTAAAGCCTCTTGCATGTACATGTTAAAAATAGCCAATTGTGAAACACGCAGTTCTGGATGCAGAAGGATACGCCGGAGACAGCAGGTTAGGATAATAGAACCCGGAGTAAATTAGTACAGGCTTTGTGTAAATGAAAGCTTGCAGCTCGGTGAGGGGTTCCTGCGCTTTCTGTGATTTGTTCCAGGTCTTCAGCCCTGATTCATTACCTGATGGCCTCCGAGTCTGGCTTTGCTGTGGCACAGTTCAACCTGGGGTACTTGTGTGAGCATTACGCGGTGAGTAGGGCATTCATGATCATTATATTCTACACTTGTTTTTCAGTACATAATGTACGTGAAGTGCTTGATACTGGACCTTTCGACTCAGGAAATGCTTTGTGTATCTCATGGGTAACTCAAACTGGTTCATACGGTGCGTGGCAGGGCAGAAGCCCGGTCAGTGTAATATGTGGGTGTGAGTGTGTGTGGGGAATATTGGGTTGGTTGGGAGGTGGTTAAATTTCTCTCTTTCAACACACATGGGAATGTGGCTGGTGCCAATTCAATAAGTGATTAATCAGCCACAGGTGTATAAAATAGGTGCTCACGGGTATTAGTTTAGAGTTATTAGAGAATTAGTGTTGGTCATGGTTTTGTTGCTTTGTTCGTTGTATGTCCATAAGATTGGTATAGAAGTTTTGTTTTGTCCCATGTGCTGTTTTATTTGCTAATGTGTTTTTTCTCTATCTTCTTTCGTGTTTATTTGTAAATAAAAGCGCTGAAACCTGCAGCTTGCTTGTCTGAGTCTCGCTTTGTGCCCGTAACAGCTAGGGCCTTGACCTCACCCTGTCACACGGCGACATACACATTGAACAATCTATACATAAAAAGCGCTTTGAACTGAAGCTTACTGCTACAGCAGTTTAACAGAAGCAATATAGAATGTTTATTGTGTTGTTGAACAGGACAGCCTCCTAAGTCCAGCCTTCCGTTCTGAGTGTGTCTGGAGATATTACAACCTGTCCACTTACAGTCAGGACCCAGCTCCCTATGGTAAGTGCATTCCCAGCTGCACTGTTGCACTTTTTGCTTCCCCACAACAGAGCTAACACAGCCAACATTCTTTTGCATTATAGCTTTAGTCTTGTACCTCTCTAATTTCAGCGTTGATAAAAATGGGGGATCTGTTTTATGCTGGACACAAGCAGAGGAAGAGAGACGTGAAGGCGGCCGCAGAGATGTACAAACTAGCTGCACTGAGGGATGAGGCCCAGGTAAGATCTCTGAGGGGGGCTGGGTGTTGCAGCTGGCACTACGTGCCTTTATCCCTGGAAAGGATAGCAGGTGAAATGTAGGGTGCCTTCATCATTGTCATCATTAAAAAGTGTATCGTTTTCATGGGCCTGTTTGATCAGTAGCAGTGTGCTGCAATAGCACTGTTGACATCATTGTGGAGCCTCTCCTTGTCTGAACCATGGTCTGTCTCCCTGTTGCAGGGTTGGTATAGTTTGGGGCTGCTGGTCCAGGAGGGGGTGGAGCTCCCTAGAGCCCTGCTGACAGAGCTGGGCTTGGAGGAGCCCCTCAGAGCTGACAACCACAGCGTCCTCACTGAGCTCTTCCGCAGGTAGAGGAGAACTAGACTTGAGTCTGTTATTTTATAGATTGCTTGTGAAAGGTGACAAAAATGTTTATACATATTGAGAAGCTCTTCTGTATTTAATACTCACATTCTCTATTGCCCCAGGTGCAGAGACCATGAAAATGCAGAGTCCTACCTGCCCTGCAGTCTGGCTCTACTGAACGCTCAGCTGCAGCTTGTCTTGAGGCACCACAGCGCTGCCCTAAAGGTAGTTAACAGTATAGCAGATAAGGATTTCTGGACAGTATAATGTTTCTAGGCTTCCCTAGTACTTTTAACAAAAGGCTAAAATGTGGTTTTAGAGTACATGCATGTATTATTCAACTTCCCCAGATTCTAAATTGTGTGAATACACTAAAGTTATTTGCACCAAATAATGAATACACTTTCACTGGATTTATTTTTATATGGGCTGCATCAAACGTGCGTGTGTATCTGGGCGAGACACACAGTAGGTCAGTGGCTGGGCTAGGATTTAAACCTTTGACTAACAATGCGTCGCATCCTCTTATGTTTTAGTTCATCAGTGCCATTGGCATGGCAATCGTCTCCATTCTGACTGTCCTCGTGACCCTGGGAAGGCTGAGGGGGCTGACATCCCTCAATGGGCTGAGAGTGTGACCCCCCCCAGCCACCCCCTCACCCCACGAGTGGAGCTGGGGCGCAGGAGGTAGGGTATCAGGATTATCGGGTACAGACGGCACAGCTGAGAGTGCAGGATCTGTACATTTAAACTATTTTTTCTTTTCATTCAAGAACATCAGTATGGTTTACAGTAATGAATTTCAATGCAATTGTACTGTCTGGAAAACGATGGAACACTAATTCCTGATAATCATACGTTTTACATGTATTAAAGCTGAAGGAGTTGTACTTTCCAGAGCTTTGTTTAAAAAAAACGATTCTCATCGATTTAAGGTTTGTTAATGTTAGATGGTATCTTGTCAGTAGGTTTCCTGTATTCTGATTGGATAAAGAAACAGCAGCATTAATTGACAGACATTTGAATTTTATTAATGATGTATTATTATGTTATAAGTTGTTGTAAGAACAATTGTGGATGAATTGCACAATTATTCATATAAACAGCCTTATTGAAACGTTCATGCATACTTGCATATAGCAAGCATAAAAAAAAGTACATGTTGGATCTGCAATGTTTTTCTGTGTATTCACAGGTTTACAAAAGAAAATTCATTATGGAATGACTGACGCAGAAAACCTTTGTTTTCCCATTCAAAATCCTGACTCAAGAGACAAGAAACGCTGTTCAAGGAAGTCGTTCTTGATGAGCGCGCTGTTCCTCTCTCTGCAAGTGGGTTTATTCAGGACTCAAAGACAGCGGATAACGAAGAGTCACGAATGCAAGTTCAAACTAGTGAACACACATATAGAGGGGTCCTCAGAGTCTCAGACTACACCATGTTTACCAGCCCTGGGTGTGTCAGAATGACGGACATTATCAGTGCATAATGGTCAGGCCATTTTTAATATGCACCCTAAAAATGGAAGCAGCACAGTTTTTACATTGAGGCAGGTATATTCTACTTGGGAAATTGACACCATTCCTTTGAATTAGCAGCTCAAAATAATGGATTTGTATCTGTTGCCAGTAACACTGATCAAATGGAAACAGAAAACAATACCAATACTGGGCCACTGTGTCCAAACCATCAACTGTGCTTCTTGCAGCTCCACTCCCAGCTCAGCTGCTGACTCGCTAGTGTAAGACAAACACATAACCACTTCGTGCCTCTGTCCAGCCACAGATTGAAGATCCTTACCCTTTAACCAACATGGTGAAAATTGAGACAGAAAATAGCAGACTGGTGTATAGAATTACAGTCCAAAAACAGGTCTGTGATCTCCGGTCAGGCTCTCTGCGCAGGTATTACAGTCGTCAGTCCTGTCACCAGCCTAATCCACCCACTGAGCACTACATCCTACATAGGGCTTTGCAGAACAGATATTTTGAGCTTTTCAGCTCTTTTGTTTGCTCTCATTGTGGAC